>NW_026926398.1:0-270000 GCF_032062105.1 Saccostrea cuccullata
CAACCAATTTCATGTTTCATAAAACACCTACACACCATAGGTCTTTTGATTGTAATCATGTTCTAGCTAAATCACTCCTATTTCAAGTTTAATGCAATGTAATGCATAAATTATGTTAATTTGCAGAAGCGGAGCATAAGGTACTGAGTCAAGAAGCCTGCACATATTAACGTCATTTCAGCTCTGATACCATGGTAGTTAGAGCTCAATTACGTAGACAAAAGTGTAAGGATTTTGTGACCATATTTGGAGACTATAAAACTAACATAAAAGTCCATCGGTTGCCTTTATACCTTTCTTTTTGATAAATGGTGTTGATTTCAATATGATAAAGGCTATTTGTTCTGCCCCTTTTCTCCAAATGTTCGTAATTATTGTTTTAATTTGACACTAGGCATTACAATATACACATGTGATAATAAAACTAGATTATTTTGTGGGTTGATTTGATATATAAAGTATAAATGATATTTTGTGAAACAGACCCTGATATTTCATGCATAGATACAGTAAAACTCGTTTTGTGCGAAACCGGATATTGCGAATTCACGGATATAACGAAGTTATTATAACCGAGTTTTACTTTATTTTGGTCTCAAAGGAAATAATAATAAGGGTGAAGATAACGAACAGCAATAGCTTTAAGAAAAAAACTTAAAACAATAAGAATCTGTTAATAGGGCATAAACATGGACACCATATAATTCCAGATGTGGGATCAGGTGTCTTGGAGGAGTAAACATCCCCTGTTGACTGATAACATTCGCAGTGACCGTATGCATTGATCAGGTGGATGGAACATTCAGTAGTCAAATTCAGTATAAAAAAGGCTTTATAAGGCATGTGGAATACAAATCCGAAATACGACCCAGTTAATGTTATATTAGCTAACAAGGTCACATTAACCACGAGATATAAACGAGATTATTAAATTCTCTGTAACATCAGTTTATTTGGTTGTAGAGTGTCTTCATTTTTAAAAACTGTCCGTTCTCCCAGCATACTCTTGATTATCGAAAAGAATATGAAATAAATTTAACCACTTATAGAAAAACATTTTCACACAATGCTAGTATCGGGTCCAAAAGACCTTGGCCAACTTTGTAAACTCTTTGTGTTTATTGATCAACAGTTGTGCGCGGTGCTCGTTATATATTATCTGTTAATCATTGAAGATCAGTTGTTGTTTTTTCCTTTCCCATGCTTTGCTCTTCAATGAACGATAACATAATGAAATGCATTATCTTGTTTACAATCCCCACTGAATAGACTGCACTTAAATGCATTAATCTCATGTCATTCTCCATATGAACTGTAAAGACTGTTAATACGACTTTGTATGTATATATGTGCATGTTGCATGGGGTTTACAAGGACTGCCCGTCCATTTTCGATTATTTCCTTTGTTTATATATTGTATTAATGCCATAAGACGTATGTCTTTTGCAGTAAAGAAAATTGAATTGCCTATGATATTTTACATGATAAAGTTTTTTAGATTGTATCGCAAGTCGAAAACTATATCTACTACATTTATTATTTTCTTTTATCTAATTCTGTAAAACTGTAATTATACTGTTTTAATTTCTGAAAAAATCATCAAAATGTAACCAAAAAAGTCATTAAAAAGGCAGTGTGGCTAGCCCAACGCCAAACTTTTTTTTTTGGAGGAAGGATATGCAAATTTCATAGTTATAAAAGCTCGCTTATGAATACTTCGTAACTATTTTTTTAAAATTTAAAATTCATTTTACTTAACATATCGATAAATCAAATATCATATCGAATTGCATTATCCATATATATAATTTATTAAAAGATCTTTTAATTAAAAGGTGCAATTTATTCCTTTAATATCATGTTTACAGGACCATCAATAGTTAAATTTCATGAGAACCAATAATTCTGAAAAACGTAAAATACTTCTTTTTATTCGAATATAATAATTAATTATAATTCTGTCCTTATATGTCAGAGAAAGATTGAAAACAGATCAACTTTGCGACAATTATTGTTTAGGTAACGTCTTTTTATGCGCCCGGATTGATAGATCCGGGGCGTGTATTGTTTTTGTCCTGTCTGTCTGTTTGTTTGTTTGTTTGTCTGCAATCTTAAACCTTCGCCATAGCTTTTGAACCATGAGAGATAGAGACTTCGTATTTGGTATGCATACTCCACTAATTAAGCTCCTTGAAATGACACCAAGATCAATGGCCTTTTGACCTTCACTGTGACCTATATGCTAAAAATAACCTTTAATCTGCAAACTTTAACCTTTGCCATAACTTTTATACCATGAAAGATAGAGACTTCATATTTAGTACACATACTCCACTAATTAATCTCTTTCAAATGACACCAAGGTCAATGACCTTGACTGTAACATATATGATATGCTAAAAATAGCTTTTTTAGAATCTTGTTGCCGCCGTGCGCATAGTGTTTCACAAACACATTTTGTTTATATTCAATATACTGGTTACAAAAATACAGCGTAAAGTAATATTAATGCTTGTTGGAAAAGTCTCTTTTGGTGTGTTAATTCTAATGATTCCTAGTTATTTTTTTGTTTTATCTAAAGCTTGAACGTAAATATTAAGGTTATTATCCTATTACACTGTAATATAAATAAAAGAGAAATCCAAATTTTAAACAATACTAGGAATCAAATAACTTAGTGCTATCTTTTCTTGATTTACCACTATATTTCCTGCTCTTAAAATACCTCTTGAGAAAAGCACAACTTGAATGATACATAAGTAAACACTTTTTTCTTCCACACGTTACCACACAACCACAGTTATTTGTAGTAGGACACCTGAGATCAAATCATTAATAGACTTAATTCATATTTACGTTGAAGTGCAGACTTGGTTTTCTTTGAAGCAAAGTTGGATCATGTATAGTTAATGAAAATAGTGCCTCCTCTATCTTTATGATGATCATGATGTGTTTATTACAGTACGATTGTTCGACGTAAGTTTTTTGGAAGTGAAACATAATGTGTAGACATTATTTATTTATAATATATGCGTCACTGTACAAGGGATTGCATGTAATAAAACAAAATTATAATGTTCTATATAACATTCTAGTAGTCAATCTTTTTTAATACAGTTTGGACTATTTAATGAATGTACGAGGGTTGATCCAAAAGTTCGTGGAATTTCTTTCTAAAATTTTATCGTGATTTGATGAAATCAATCAACAGGCATATTCATAACATAGAGTCATAATGTAACAATGTTGGAAAATTTCACCACTTTCCAATTACCAATAAGGTCACAAGAGCTTTTTGAAAATGGATAGTTGGGAAACCCGGGGGAGACTTCAACGTCAAGTTAGATATGTCACATCACATTCTAGAAGCATTTCGCCCAAATGTCCAATTATAACACGTAATTCTACAAAATGCTGCCTTATTCTCCATTTTTTTTTCTCAAGAAAAGCTTGGGTATCCTCTCGCACCAACTTATCTTCATTTTTTACTCATATTTCAAAATACTACCTATCTTTCCATATGATGTTCCAATTTCAGTAGCAATGTCAAGAACAGTACGGCAGCCGACAACGTCCATCGCTTTTAATTTGTCTAGGGGGATACGTACTCAAACAGAGCCTCTAAAAAGCGACCACACCTTTTATCAACGACCATGGAAGTTCTGTTTTTCTTAAATTTCTTATGCCACTGGAAAACCAGCAACTAAATGATTTTTTCCCAAGCCTATATCAATAATATACACGTTTAAGATAGAGTGATCCCGGGATTTTCACAAAACGTGTGACTTGACCGAAATTTGACGTTATCTAACAGCTTAAAGATGAACAAGAAATCATCAACTTATAAACTAAATATCAAGTAAAATCAGTAAACTCTCACACAGAGATTTATAAAAGATCAAGCAATCGTAAGAATGACATAATTTTCGTTTTATATACCACATAGGGCGGTTTAATTCTTATTTCACGTATTAAGAATTAAAATGATAATAAACGCGTTAATGTCTCCCCCTCATTTCCAAACAACCGTTTCTATGGCAACTGCCATAAAGTTACTATCCAAGATATTTAAAATGTTTTTTATTTTAAAATATTCTATAATTTCATTTGTAATTTTCAACCAATTCCACTGAAAAATAAATAAAATATGAAGAAATTCCACGAACTTTTGGATCAACCCTCTTATGTATAAGGGAGAGTTAATATAGACTAAATTATTCTATGTTTACGACAATTGGGGAAAACTGATCTTTGAAGGGTGTATATTTGATCATTTTAATTATTAAGCAGTCTCTTCCACATGTTCCAGAATTTATTCCAAAACTGTCATCAATAGTTGATCATGAAATACCCAAGTTGGAGACTTAATATATTCTTTTACAGATAAAATTGTTATGTTTTGCAATGACCATATACATGTATCAAATGGATTGGACACAACTAAGTAATGTACAGACAACTAAATACAAAACTTCGTAAGAATTGAAATATAAACTTGTGCTATTTTCCTTTAGAATTCAGAAACTTGTACTCCTTGGCATGATCAGGAAAACTGAATAAAAGATAAAATTTAGTGTGTAAATAATAGCCTAAGAATCAGTATGAAAAACGTCAGTCAGTATTTCACACAATTGTAAATTGTATTTGCTGTCAATGTCATTGTATCGTCCAAAGAACTTACGAAATGACGACTTTAAGTGAGATGGTTCGCTCTTTTAACTTTAAAAAGGATACGACCGTTCCTTTGGCAAGCGCTCTGAGCTTTATAGTGAAAGTTTGTTTTTCAGGAAGAACCTTAAAACATGTCAGGCGTTAGCATGCTAAGGAATGTCTTCTCTCATTTATTGCCTTGATTGCATTAAAAGGTCATAATTGGATGTCCTTCGGCTTCATTGGTGATGTCATACTAGTATATGAGTGAAATAATATATCTTGCAAGGGATGCAAAGCTGCAATCAATCACCTAATTTCGTGCGGAAATTCCTTGGTGAGCATTATTAGTGATTGTATATGTGATAAATTTTGTGCAGACATACTAGATAAATTTATAAACACGATTCCTGGTGATAAATACCTAGCAATTTACATAAAAATCACATCAATTAGTTTATTGGTCCAATACATGTGCAAATACGAATGTTTTTTTTTCCAGATTGTTTATTTTTCAAGAATAAAATCTCAATTTTTTTGTCAAGCAGGACTAAAATTAGGAAACGATAACAAGTTTTCAAAACCAAAAACTCTGTTACGTTGGGGAGGGAGTGGAGAAGGGAATGGTTTGGTTGCTTCCTTTTTAACGTAATAATACATGTATATTGCTCTCTTTAATTTACCATTTACCATGATCCAAATCAAAGGCGGGCATTGTTGCTGTATGGTTTTAGTATCTTTGAAACTCGAGGATGGGGGTGGGTTTATGATTTGCCCCCTATAGAACAAGAGTACCAAAGACCAAATGGAAGATAACTGGTACGAAGCAAGAGAGTATATTTCATGACATAGCTGTACATTTAGGTGTACCCAGTCATAGTTCTGTTTAACAAATCATGCTGTGTTCTTTGATATCGTCCCGGTTAGAATTCTCCCAAATACGAAGAGAACGAAAGGGGTGGAAATATAACAAAAGCCGAAATTTCCACTATATTGTAATTCATCACCTAGCTTGAAATCAGCATTTTGACATTTTGTAAATCAAGCCCTTTTCATGTAAGTCCTTTATTTCTATTTTCAAAAGTCATTAAACAATACAAAATACGATGAAGCAAACACGGACCTCCGAAACATCAGAGGATCAGGTGACATGGAGGAGTGAGCATCCACTGCCGACCGATCACACCAGCCGTGTTCTCCTTGTCATGATCGGGAAATAACGGAAAATCCGTCGTCAATACTGTGGATAAATAATGGACTAAAAATTGATATGAAAAACGTCAGTCAGTGACTCAATGATAAACTGTATTTCCTGACAAGGTCATTGATTAAGATATATCCCTGCATGAGTAAGGGAAGTTGACGATTGAAAAGTTAAAGTCATCATATTTAGCATAGAGCTTTGTTGTTAGGTTACTTTTAACGTATTTTTCTAGTAAAATATCCAAATATGAAATAGATGTTTTAGACTCTGATATTTTTTATTTTAAGCTCGCCGGAATATATCGTATCGACATGAGAATGGAAATTAAAAAAAAACAAGATGTGTTTGTGAAATACTATGCGCCCGGCGGCAACAAAGTTCGAAAAAGCATATTTTTAGCATATAAGTCACAGTCAAGGTCACAAAATCATTGATCTTAGTGTCATTTGCAAGAACTTGATTAGTGAAGTTTGCATATCAAATATGAAATCTCTATCTCTCATGGTTCAAAAGTTATGATGAAGGTTCAAAAAAGCTATTTTTAGCACATAGGACACGGTCAAGGTCAGAGGGTCATTGACCTTGAAGTCATGTAAAAGTGCTTAAAGGCCGAGATTTTTAACCGTACGGTTTTCTCAGGTAAGGGGAGGGACTAAATTTTACATGCTTGGTACCCCGAGGTATTGACGGTCGTGCAGACCGTGGGAAGCGCTAATCCCTATACACAAGTAGTATACACAGGAAGTCCATGGGTATTACCTGTGCAGCCTGTCTAGCCTACTTTTCATCATAAAATTAGTAGATCTCGACATCATCAATAAAAATGTCATTAGTAATAAATGATATATGCAAAATTCCATAATTTTCAGATTATATCTAATATATCAAGCAGAAATTCCATCTGCCGACTTTTGTAAAAATTTACGGTATGTACCTTACATTGAACGTCACAGCAGCAGTTAGTTGTGTTCATTGTTTAAAAAAAATGAAATACATGATTGTACAATTTCAGATGTAAAATATTCATCCTTGTCTGTCTCTTTCTATATTTTAAGAAATGTTTATAATTATCGTAAATATAGTAGCATATAGAGCTTCGATCACGGTCAATAGTAACAGTTATTCCCGTTTGTATGAAAAGTCGCGTGGTCCTATTTTTAGCAAAGGTGTCCTATTGTGAAAAATTCGCAATCAAGAAATTGATATTATATACAAGTGTGTGTGAATTTGAAGTTAATGTAAATTATAATAGAATAACAAACAAACGAAATATTAAGTTATTGCTATCTTATCAATATGTATTTCTTTCGAAACTATTTCTAACACCTGTGACCTTGAACGAAGGTAACAACCCACGCAGTAAGAAATGCGCGGTTATAAAGAATGAATAGAAAAGAGAGAAATCTTAATATTTGACCAGGCTAAGTTATTTCTAATAAGGTATTTTGCTTTCATCCTTACTATTATTACCAACTTATGTTATTTTTATCATTTATTTTTTTCGTAACCGGTAATTTTTTCGCCGCGTCTCAAAACAAGAATATTTTACGAGTGAAGACAAGACTGCAATTTTCATTAATAAAAAAAAATGTACCAAATCTTGATTTATTTTATTGAAACGTTTTGAGAAAATTTTCATTATTTCAATGGCATGTTTTTAATTCTGATCAGATAATTATAATCATTGATAATCAAGCTAAAGTGGCTTCCTAATTTTGCTGGTAATTTAGCGGTAAACATCAGAAGACCAAAAGTTAATTCGATGGTGGCTACGAGTGTCGAAAGAAGGTGAAAGAGTTATACACAGGGACTAGTAGCTAAATGTCAATCAATTTTAAGTACCCAATGCTAGACCTTAATTCATTTGATTGACAGGGGACTACAGACCAGGTAAATCTGAAGGCGGTGCTTATGCTTTAATTAGTGGAGTATACATGTCAAATATTAGAGCAAATCGCAAAACCCCTAAAGGATTACATTGTTTGTGACGAGCTGACGCTTTGCTTGTCGAGAACTTTAAATACTACGTCACATTCTCGCCACATCAAAGGACGTAACCGAGATCGCGTCTCTCCCACGCTAAAGTCGGTCAGCTGCAATACACATCGCCGACGTTTAACGGGTTTACAAAAGGGGACAGAAACACAAATCTTATTAAACAGTTTGAAAAGAGCATTATTTATATTATCTGCATTTTTTAGAGTCCATAATAAATTAAAGCCGTGAAAATTTAATTTTATAGCATTTACCATTTGTGTATATTGCACGGTATACATGCGATATAAAATGATGTACATGATCAATTTAATTTAATTGTTTCAAATCACTAGTACTGTTGATGTGAAATGATTTTTCTGTGGAAAAGAGAAATATTCCGTTTATGTATCAAACCATGAACTTGAGACTTGAGAACTTAGTATACCCCAAACAGCCGTATTATACCAGTATAATATGTACTTGTACTTTAAGTATCCATATATAAAAGAACATTTCTGTCAAGAAGACAGGTATGCCTATTCACAATTGTCAATAATTATGTCAAAATACTAAATTAGAACGGGTGCATAGTTTTGCTTTAAAAAATACACACATGTATAATAGCTCTCTCTCTCTCTCTCTCCAGGAAACGTTTCAGTGGCTGAATATATGTATTTCAATCTACTGCATCAGTGATGTTTAAAATATGATCAGGTATTTTCGTTTATTTATCACTCAGTCTCTGATTTTTTAATTATCAGTAAGCACACATTAAATCCATTCTGATTGCACATACATGCACTGCTGCAGAATTTTTAAATACTTTGCATTATGTAGAAAAGTACTCAAAAGCACATTTTCGCAATCCTTTATAAAACTGAGATTTCTGTAAGAACATGCGAATACCCATAACAGGGAACCCATACTGAGCACTACGTACGCAGAGTTTTTGCAAACAGCAACATATCCTCCATATATGGGGGGGGGGGGGGGTAGAATAAAAAAAAACAGGTGCGATTTCAGCAACTGTGGGACAACTTTATCGAATGCTAAGACAACTTTTAATAATTATGCGATTCAATAAATATATATTTATATTGTACTAACGCAGTGGAACTACAAGAGGCCCATGGGCTACATCGCTTACCTGAGCACCGTGGCTAAGAAAATAGCAGAATTCAGCTCAATATTGAAAGTTTAAATCCATTAAATCCATAAGTGGTCCCAATCTACCTTTAAAGGGGATGGGAGTATATGTGAACAAACTTGAATCTACACTTCTTGAAATTTTCTCCCATAAGTTTCAACATTCTTGGCACTGTGTTTCTTGAGATGATTTTTAAAACATGTCATCAATTGCAAATTTTCATATTTTCTGAATTATCTCCTCTAAGACGTCTCCCTTCATTTGAATAGACTTGAATAGCGTTTACCAAAAAAATGCCTTGTGGCAAGTTTGGTTAACATTGGTCCAGTGGTTCTAGAGAAGAACTCGAAAATGTGAAAAGTTTAAAGACGGATAAACAGACGTCGGGCAAAATGTGATCAGAAAAGGTCACTTGAGCTTTCAGCACAGGTGAGATAATAAAGACCAATTGACATTATTTTTGTTGTGTTACATACAGCACAGACAAGTAATTGGCGACAAAAGTGTAAGGGGGAGGGGGTATGCTCTCGTTTAAATCCGATTCGTTTTTCCCTTCAAATACGTTAGATCTGACGGGCACAAAACATAAGGGCCAGCCCTCGATCCACCCTACCTTTTTTTCGTTTCAAACATATTGTTCGAAAGGTTCATTGAAAGGCTTTACGTTTTAATTAAGATACTTTACAACCGCTTAAGTAAACAGTTTCATGTTATTTTAATACATATATATACTAAAAATATCAATTCGTGAAAATTATTGTGCATTTATTTTTAATTTTTTTCGAGAACAGTCTATTTATTTTTCAAAATCTGCCAGGTCCATCTCTAGGAATTAGATTTAGGCTTTTTGACATAGGCGTCGAAACCGGGCGAGCGGTGCTTCTCAGGTTTTTTTGGGAGGTCTAAAAAAAAATTTCTTAACCTTAGCCCCCACTTTAATTTGCTTCCGACGCCCATGATAATTAAATATTTTCCGTCGTTTGGTATTAATTACCTTGTACATACAACATTCGTTAAAACTTAAAAATAAATTGAACTTCAATCGTTAAAATTTGAAGGTAAGTGGACATGTCTTCCCAGGCCTTCCCTCTTTATCTTTTCTCTCGAATATACGCATAAAGAGGGTATCCATTTTTCACCTGTATATTTTGTACCAAATTGCAACAATCTCAGCATGCATGACTTGGATTGATACGCGTAACTAATAAATCTAATGATCAATGAATCATGCACTACTCGACTTTTATACTTGTTCGCAAATATGAAAAAAAGTAAATTTTGCGATAATAGAATAAAATAATCGACCAGTTAAAATATTCGTAATGGACTGAAAAAAATCTTTACATTTTTAAATTCAAGGTTAAAAAAAACTTTAAACTTTGCAGGTAACATTCAAGAAAACGACATCGGGACTGTCTACTCCATTTTTTTGAACCCCGAAAACAAGCTGTATGTTGCAGCTGACCGACTTTAGCGTGGGAGAGACGCGATCTCGGTTACGTCCTTTGATGTGGCGAGAATGTGACGTAGTATTTAAAGTTCTCGACAAGCAAAGCGTCAGCTCGTCACAAACAATGTAATCCTTTAGGGGTTTTGCGATTTGCTATAAGTCTCTATTTTTCTTCGTTCAAAACTTATGGCGAAGGTTTAAGTTTGCCGACAAAAAAGCTATGTTTAGCGTATAGTTCACAGTCAAGGTCACAAGGTCATTGACCATGGTGTCATTTGAAAGAGCTTAATCAGTGGTGTATGCATACCATGCATATGAAGTCTCTGTCTTTTATGGTTCATAAGTTATGGCGCAGGTTAAAGTTTACAGAAAAAAATATTTTTAGCATATAGGTCACAGTCAAGGTCACAAGGTCATTGACCTTGGTGTCATTTGAAAGAGCTTCATTAGTGGAGTATGCATACCAAGTATGAAGTCTTATCTTTCATGCTTCAAAAGTTATGGCAAAGGTTAAAGTTTGCAGACAAACAAACAAACAGACAGACAGACAGGACAAAAACAATATACGCCTCGTATCTTTCGATCCGGGCCCATAAAAATTCACTTACAATTTCACCCGTCTTCCTGAACAATACAAAAGGCTTTATAGTTGGCGTAACCGGACTCCAGTAGATGGTTCCTCTTCCTAGGCACTCGATCCCCAACCTGTAATTTCAATAAATACACTATACAGCTGTATAGTTTGAGGAAGGACCCTTTTTCAATTTTGAAATGAAAATTTCATTATCACCCCCTTTTCTTGCATTTATTTAATTAAAGCAGTTAGAGGAAAAATAAATAAAACCTCTTAATCCTTCCATCATAAATGATTCAGAAACTTAAAAAAACATATATTACACATTGATTACTGGTATTTTTCTCCAATACAATGACAGAGTACCAAAGAAAACATCAGTCAATCAATTTCATGTTTCATAAAACACCTACACACCATAGGTCTTTTGATTGTAATCATGTTCCAGCTAAATCTCTCCTATTTCAAGTTTAATGCAATGTAATGCATATGTTAATTTACTGTGCAGAATCGGAGCATAAGATGCTGAGAAAAGAAGCTTGCACATATTAACGTCATTTCAGCTCTGATACCATGGTAGATAGAGCTCAGTTACGTAGACAAAAGTGTAAGGATTTTATGACCATATTTGGAGACTTTAAAACTAACATAAAAGCCAATCGGTTGCCTTTTTGCCTTTCTTTTTGATAAATGATGTCGATTTCAATATGATAAAGGCTATTTGTTCTGCCCCTTTTCTCCAAATGTTCGTAAATTTTGTTTTAATTTGACATTAGGCCTTACAATATACACATGTGATAATAAAACTAGATTATTTTGTGGGTTGATTTAATATATAAAGTATAAATGATATTTTGTGAAACAGACCCTGATATTTCATGCATAGATGCAGTAAAACTCGTTTTGTGCGAACACGGATATTGCGAATTCACGGATATATAAGTTATTATGACCGAGTTTTACTGTATTTTGGTCTCAAAGGAAATAATAAAAAGGGTAAAGATAACGAACAGTAATCGATTTCAGAAAAAAAACCTTAAAACAATACGAATCTGTTAATAGGGCATAAACATGGACACCATATTATTCCAGATGTTTGATCAGGGGTCGTGGAGGAGTAAGCACCCCCTGTTGACTGATATCATTCGCAGTGACCGTATGCATTGATCAGGTGGATGGAACATTCAATAGTCAAATTCAATATAAAAAAAGACTTTATAAGGGATGTGGAATACAAATCCGAAATACGACCCAGTTAATATTATGTTAGCTAACAAGGTCACATTAACCACGAGATATAAACGAGATTATTAAATTCTCTGTAATATCAGTTTATCTGGTTGTAGAGTGTCTTCATTTTTAAAAACTGTCCATTCTCCCAGCATACTCTTGATTATCGAAAAGAATGTGAAATAAATTTAACAGCTTATAGAAAAACATTTTCACACAATGCTAGTATCGGGTCCAAAAGACCTTGGCCAACTTTGTAAACTCTTTGTGTTTATTGATCAACAGTTGTGCGCGGTGCTCGTTATATATTATCTGTTAATCATTGAAGATCAGTTGTTGTTTTTTCCTTTCCCATGCTTTGCTCTTCAATGAACGATAACATAATGAAATGCATTCATTATCTTGTTTACAATCCCCACTGAATAGACTGCACATAAATGCATTAATCTCATGTCATTCTCCATATGAACTGTAAAGACTGTTAATACGACTTTATATGTATATATGTGCATGTTCCACGAGGATGTACAAGGACTGACCGTCCATTTTCGATTATTTCCTTTGTTTATATATTGTATTAATGACATAAGACGTATGTCTTTTGCAATAAAGAAAATTGAATTCCCTGTGATATTTTACGTGATAAAGTTTTTTAGATTGTATGGCAAGTCGAAAACTAAATCTACTACATTTATTATTTACTTTTATCTAATTCTGTAAAACTGTAATTATGCTGCTTTAACTTCTAAAAAAAATCATTAAAATTTAGCCAAAAAAGTCATTAAAAAGGCAGTGTGGCTAGCCCAACACCAAACTTTTTTTTGGAGGAAGGATATACATATTTCATAGTTATAAAAGCTCGCTTATGAATACTTCGTATTTTTTTTTTTATTCTAAATTCAGTTTACTTAACATATCGATAAATCAAATATCTCGAATTGCATTATCCATATATAATTTATTAAAACACCTTTTAATTAAAAGGTGCAATTTATTCCTTTAATATCATGTTCACAGGACTATCAATAGTTATATGTCATGAGAACCAATAATGCTGAAAAAGGTAAAATGCTTCTTTTTTTTCGAATATGATAATTAATAATTATTATGTCCTTATATTTCAGATAACGATTGAAAACAGATCAACTTTGAGACAATTATTGTTTAGGTAACGTCTTTTTATGCGCCCGTATTGATAGATCCGGGGCGTGTATTGTTTCTGTCCTGTCTGTCTGTTTTTCTGTTTGTTTGTTTGTTTGCAAACTTACGATGAAGCGCATTAAAGTGGTACAATTTTCCGTTTGGGTGAAACGTTCTGAGTCATGTTTTGAATGTCAATTATAACAGAATGGCCCGCCCATTTCTTTAGAAACAAACAAGAGATATTCGTCGTAATGTTTTAGGACACCCCACTTTTTGCAATAAGCAACATGACTTACATAGAAATGGAGATTTTTAAAGTTATTAGAGAGATTTAGAGAGTTCCAGCTTCTGTAAAACACGTTTTGCTACGACTTTGTACATAATTATGAATTTTTCATGTTTATTAGAGTTTCCATAACAAATATAGTGGTCGAACACGTGCTTATTCTGTGTTTATGAAGACCGTCAATTTGATTGGCTATTATATTTATAGAATACCTGTTCTACAGGTATTCGAAAGAAGCATCTGACCGATTTTTCTTTTCTAAAAAAAATGGGCGTGTCATTGTATGACAATTAACATTCTAAAGACAGCTCAAACGTTCCATTCAAACGGGAAATTTTACCACTTCAATGCGCTTCATTGTAAACCTTCGCCATTACTTTTGAACCATGAAAGATAGAGACTTCATATTTGGTATGTATATTCCACTAATTAAGCTTTTTCAAATGACACCAAGGTCAATGGCCGTCTGACCTTCACTGTGACATATATGCTAAAAATAGCTTTTAATCTGCAAACATTAACCTTTGCCATAACTTTTATACCATGAAAGATAGAGACTTCATATTTGGTATGCATACTCCACTAATTAAGCTCTTTAAAATGACAACAAGGTCAATGACCTTGTAACCTTGACTGTGACCTGTATGCTAAAAATAGTTTTTTGTACCTTTTCCATAACTTTCGTACCATAGAAGATAGAGACTGCATATTTAGTATGCATACTCCATTAATTAATCTCTTTCAAATGACAACAAGGTCAATGACCTTGACTGTAACATATATGATATGCTAAAAATAGCTTTTTTAGAATTTTGTTGCCGCCGGGCGCATAGTGTTTCACAAACACATCTTGTTTATACTCAATATACTGGTTACAAAAATACAGCGTAAAGTAATATTAATGCTTGTTGGAAAAGTCTCTTTTGGTGTGTTAATTCTAATGATTCCTAGTTATTTTTTTGTTTTATCTAAAGCTTGAACGTAAATATTAAGGTTATTATCCTATTACACTGTAATATAAATAAAAGAGAAATACAAATTTTAAACAATACTAGGAATCAAATCCGTATAAGTAGAATTTTAGCGGGAATTTTAATTTTGGCATTATTGGCGAGGGTGCCGAGATCGCTAAAATTAAATATCGCTAAAAATTAATTGCCTATTATTTGTAATAGCTTCTTAAGTGTGCATTTAAAAATCAGGGAGAGTTAATATAGACTAATTATTCTATGTTTACAACACGTGGGAAAACTGATCTTTGAAGTGGTGTATATTTGATCAGTTTAATTATTAAGCAGTCTTTTCCACATGTTCCAGAAATTATTCCAAAACTGTCATCAATAGTTGATCGTGAAATACCTAATAAGTTGGAGACTTGACATATTCGTTTACAGATAAAATTGTTATGTTTTGCCATGACCATATGTACATGTATCAAATGGTTTGGACACAAGTAATGTACAAAACAACTAAATACATAACTTCGTAATAATTGAAATATAAACATATCCTATTTTTTTTTTTAGAATTCAGAAACCTGTGCTTCTTGGCATGATCAGGAAAACTGAAAAAATCCAACGACAATTTAGTGTGTAAATAATGGCCTAAGAAACAGTATGAAAAACGTCAGTCAGTATTTCACTCACTGATAAATTGTATTTGCTGTCAGGGTCATTGTATCGTCCATAGAATTTACGAAATGACGACTTTAATTAAGATGGTCCGCGCTTTTACCTAAAAATAGGATGCAACTGTTCCTTTGACAAGCGCTCCGAGCTTTATAGTGAAAGTTTGTGTTTTTCAGGAAGAACCTTAAAACATATCAGGCGTTAGCATTCTAAGGAATCTCTTCTCATTTATTGCCTCGAGTGCTTTAAAAGGTCAAAATTTGATGTCCTTCGGCTTCATTGGTGATGTCTTACTAGTATATGAGTGAAATAATCTTGCAAGGGACGCAAAGCTGCAATCAATCATCTTCGTGCGGAAATTGCTTGGTGAGCATTATCAGTAATTGTATATGTGATAAATTTTATGCAGACATACTAGGTAAAATTTATAAACACGATTCCTGGTGATAAATACCTAGCAATTTACATGTAAATCACATCAATTAGTTTATTGGTCCAATACATGTGCAAATACGAATGATTTTTTTTCCAGATTGTTTATTTTTCAAGAATAAAATCTCAATTTTTTTGTCAAGCAGGACTAAAATTAGGAAACGATAACAAGTTTTCAAAACCAAAAACTCTGTTACGTTGGGGAGGGAGTGGAGAAGGGAATGGTTTGGTTGCTTCCTTTTTAACATAATAATACATGTATATGGCTCTCTTTAATTTACCATTTACCATGATCCAGATCAAAGGCGGGCATTGTTGCTGTATGGTTTTAGTATCTTTGAAACTGGAGGATGGGGTTGGGTTTATGTATTGCCCCCTATAGAACGAGAGTACCAAAGACCAAATGGAAGATAACTGGTACGATGCAAGAGTGCATATTCTATGACATAGCTGTACATTTAGGTGTACCCAGTCAAAGTTATGTTTAACAAATTATGCTGTGTTCTTTGAAATTGTCCCGGTTAGAATTCTCCCAAATACGAAGAGAACGAAAGGGGTGGAAATATAACAAAAGCCGAAATTTCCCCCCATATTGTAATTCATCACCTAGCTTGAAGTCAGCATTTTGACATTTTGCAAATCAAGCCCTTTTCATGTAAGTCCTTTATTTCTATTCTCATGAAATATATGGAGATAACGAATAGTACTCAAGCTCAAATGTCATTAAACAATACAAAATACGATCAGAGCAAACACGGACCTCCGAAACATCAGAGGATCGGGTGACATGGAGGAGTGAGCATCCACTGCCGACCGGTCACACCAGCCGTGTTTTCCTTGTCATGATGGGGAAATAACGGAAAATCCGTCGTCAGTACTGTGGATAAATAATGATTAAATAAGATAAAAATTAATACGAAAAACGTCAGTCAGCATTTGACTCAATGATAAATTGTATTTCCTGACAAGGTCATTGATGAAGATATATCCCTGCATGAGTAAGGGAAATTGACGATTGAAAAGTTAAAGTCATCATATTTATCATAGGGCTTTGTTGTTAGATTACTATTAACGTATTTTTCTAGTAAAATATCCAAATATGAAATAGATGTTTAGACTCTGTGATATTTTTTATTTTACGCTCGCCGGAATATATCGTATTGACATAAGAATGGAAATAAAAAAAAAACAAACAAGATATGTTTGTGAAACACTATGCGCCCGGCGGCAACAAAGTTCGAAAAAGCATATTTTTAGCATATAAGTCACAGTCAAGGTCACAAAATCATTGATCTTAGTGTCATTTGAAAAAATTGATTAGTAAAGTATGCATATCAAATATGAAATCTCTATCTCTCATGGTTCAGAAGTTATGGTGAAGGTCCAAAAAAGCTATTTTTAGCACATAGGATACGGTCAGGGTCAAAGGGTCATTGACGTTGATGTCATGTGAAAGTGCTTAATTAGTGGAGTATACATGCCAAATATTAAGTCTCTATCTTTCTTCGTTCAAAAGTTATGGCGAAGGTTAAAGTTTGTCGACAAAAAAGCTATGTTTAGCGTATAGGTCACAGTCCAGGTCACAAGGTCATTGATCATGGTGTCATTCAGAAGAGTTTAATCAGTGGTGTATGCATACCAAATATGAAGTCTCTATCTTTTATGGTTCAAAAGTAATGGCGAAGGTTAAAGTTTACAGAAAAAACTATTTCTAGCATAAAGGTCACAGTCAAGGTCACAAGGTCATTGACCTTGGTGTCATTTGAAAAAGCTTAATTAGTGCAGTAGGCATACCAAATATGAAGTCTCAACCATTCATGGCGAAGGTTAAAATTTGCAGACAAACAGACAAACAGACAGACAGGACAAAAACAATATACGCCTCGGATCTTTCGATCCAGGCGCGTAAAAATTCAATTACAAAATCATCCGTCTTCCTGAACAATACAAAGGGCTTTACAGTTGGCGTGACCGGACTTCAGTAGATGGTTCCTCCTCCTAGGCACTCGATCCCCAACCTGTAATTTCAATAAATACACTATACAGTTGTATAGTTTGAGGAAGGACCCTTTTTCAATTTTAAATGAAAATTCCTTTTCACCCCCTTTTCTTGCATTTATTTAATTAAGGCCGTTAGAGGAAAAATTAAGAAAACCTCTTCATCCTTCCATCTTAAATAATTCAGAAACTTTAAAAAAAACCCATATATTACACATTGATTACTGGTCTTTTTCTCCGAAACAATGACAGAGTACCAAAGAAAACATCAATCAATCAATTTCATGTTTCATAAAACACCTATACACACCATAGGTCTTTTGATTGTAATCATGATCCAGCTAAATCTCTCCTATCTCAAGTTTAATGCAATGTAATGCATATGTTAATTTACTGTGCAGAATCGGAGCATAAGATACTGAGTCAAGAAGCATGTACATCTTAACGTCATTTCAGCTCTTATACCATGGTAGATAGAGCTCAATTACGTAGACAAAAGTGTAAGAATTTTATGACCATATTTGGAGACTATAAAAGTAACATAAAAGTCCATCGGTTGCCTTTATGCCTTTCTTTCTGATAAATGATGTTAATTTCAATATGATAAAGGCTATTTGTTCTGCCCCTTTTCTCCAAATGTTCGTAAATATTGTTTTAATTTGACATTAGGCCTTACAATATACACATGTGATAATAAAACTAGATTATTTTGTGGGTTGATTTAATATATAAAGTATAAATGATATTTTGTGAAACAGACCCTGATATTTCATGCATAGATACAGTAAAACTCGTTTCGTGAGAAACCGATTATTGCGAATTCACGGATATATAAGTTATTATGACCGAGTTTTACTGTATTTTGGTCTCAAAGGAAATAATAAAAAGGGGGAAGATAACGAACAGCAATCGATTTAAGACAAAAAAAACTTTAAACCAATACGAATATGTTCATAGGGCATAAACATGGACACCATATAATCCCAGATGTGGGATCAGGTGCCTTGGAGGAGTAAGCACCCCCTGTTGACTCATAACATTTGCAGTGACCGAATGCATTGATCAGGTGGATGGAACATTCAGTTGTCAAATTCAATATAAAATAAAGGCCTAAAACCGGACGTGAAAGAAAATATCTAAAATACGACCTAGTAAAAGTTTAGCTAACAAGGTCATATTACCCACCATAGGAGATATGAAATGCTGACTACAAAGAGGATTATTAAATTCCCTGTAACATCAATTTATCTGTGTGTAGAGTGTCTACGTTTAGAAATTGTTCGTTCTCCCAGCATGCACTTGGTTATTGAAAAGAATATTGAAATAAAATTTAATCACTCATAGAGAAACATTTTCACACAATGCTCGTATCGGGTTCGAAAGACCTTGACCAACTTTGTAAACTCTTTGTGATTATTGATCTTAGTCTAATAGTTGTGCGCGGTGCTCGTTATATTATCAGTTTATCATTAAAGGTCACAGTTGTTTTTTTTTTCTTTCCCATGCTTTGGAAATTGCTTATTGAACGATAACATAATGAAATGCATCTTCTCGTTTATAATCCCCTTTGAATAGGCTGCACTTTGGAAACATCCTTTGATATATGCAATTTATTCCTTTGTTATAGTGTTTACAAGTCTGTCAATAGTTTAGTACCATGAGGGCCAATAATGCTGAAAACATAACATTTCTTTTAATATCAAATAATAATTAATTATTGTTCTGTCATTATATTTCAGAGAACGATTGAAAACAGCTAGATAAACTATGAGGCAATTATTGTTAAGGAAATGCCTTATTTATATTCAATAAAAAAAAAAACAAAGATACAGTGTAGAGGTCATATTAATGCTTAGTGGAAAAGTCTCATACTTTTGGTGTATTAACTTTTATGATTCTAGCTATTGTTTTTGTCTTATCTGAAGCTTGAACATAAATATGAATATTATAATCATATTAATATAAATGAAAGAGAAATCAACATTCTAAACAACTAGGAATCAATTAACTTAGCGCTAGCTTTTTTTCATTTAGCATTGCATTTTTCCTGCTCTTAAAATACCTCTTGAGAAATGTACAACCTGAATGATATTTAAATAAAAAGTTTTTGTTCCAATTACGTTAGCACGCTGGGACTTAATTCATTTCTAAGTTTAAGCAGGGATTAGGTTTTCTTTGAAGCAAAGTTGGATCATGTATAATTAATGAAGACAGTGCTTCCTCTATATGTATTACGATGCATGATGTGTTCATTATGCTACGATTGACCGTGTTCGACTTTTACAAAAGTGTTTTGGAAGTGAAAGTGAAGACATTATTTATTCATAATATTTGCGTCTCTGTACATTAGGAACATGAGGAAATGCATGAATATAATGTTCTATATAATACTCAAAGGCTCTACTAGTCACTGTTTTTCAACAGTTTAAGCTAATTTGATGAATGTGTGTATAAGGAAGATTTTATGTAGATTAATTATTCTATGTTTACGACACATGGGAAAGCTGATATTTGATCTTTGAAGTGGTGTATGTTTGATCATTTTAATTATTAATCAGTCTTTTCCACGTGTTCCGAATTTATTAAAAACCTAAAACCGATGGTTGATCATGAAATACCCAAAAAGTTAGAAACATGACAAATTTGTTCATAAATAACATGTAATGTTTTGTTTTGAACATACATGTATTTTAATTATTGACCATTTATCAAACGTGTTGGACAAAAGATAGACTGAGATAGTCATCTCACATAACATGTAATACCGTGGTATCCATGTTAAATAAAACTAAATACATAACTTTTTAAATAATCAAAATATAAACCTTTGCTATTTTCTTTTAGAATTAAGAAAAGTAAAACCAAGAATTTCATCATATTCATAGTACTCTTTATTATAATTTATAGAATAAACTTCGCCTTATTCAGAAAGTAAATAACTAATATGGGGTTTATAAGCGTAGTATCAGGTACGTTTATATAGGAGGATATATCCGTTTCACAGTACTGCTCCTGGAACAGCTGTAAAAATATCTGCTAGTGCAGACATCCAAAAATAAAAATTGATATACGTTCTTGAATAAATGGAGTAAATAGGGACATCACAAGTGATACGAAAAAATACAAACATTCATTCAGACCTGTTTAGGCTATCTCGTGCGCCTTATTTTGCGTCGTTTCTGCAGTAAAACAATGAAGCCTCCACTCCGTATCGGAAGGTATGTGGTTCACGCTTTTACCACAATAACCATAAAACTAGAGATACTGTGAGCGATGAGCTCACTTAATGATCCGTCGCCAATTCAGTATGTAAATAATGGACTAACAATTAGTATGAAAACCGCCAGTCAGCATTTGATTCAATGACAAATTGTATTTGCTGACAAGGTCATTGTATCGACCATAGAACTTACGAAATGGTGAGTATAAACGAGACAGCTGATATTCTTGTTCCATCAACTTGTTTGTCAATAACTTACCTCGTTTTAGACATTGTAAAAGACATAAGTATTTAGACATAAGTATGGAGCATGCTCTTGGATATCGAATCAACTGAGATATATAAACTCCGTATGCCCGTAATCTTTCCATTCCTGAAAAACAATGGTTTGCTTAAACATAAGAGTGACGTCACAAGTGGATTTTATAACCACAAGCTTAAGGGAATTCTGATTTGTTAAGAATCTGTGGATTTTTTTTATCTCAAGCTCACCGAGATATATCGTATCGACATAAGAATGGAATTAAAAAATAAAATCCGATTACGCAATAATTTGTCTTTCAGAACAATACAAAGGGCTTTAGTCGGCGTAACCAGGCTTTAGTAGATGCTTACTCCTCCTAGGCACGCGATCCCAACTCTTTAATTTCTAAGGGTCCGTGGTTATACCCTGCTCACATATCTGTGTTGTTTAAGCATCTGGAGAGTGATTACTACATACGTTATCTTAATCTTTTTCATTATTGCAACGTGTTTTCTGCATAATGAAGAGGATTAGAAATAAGACGATTTGATTCTCGATATAAATTCAGCTTTCATTTGGTTCTCATCTGCAGACTATTTTTTCTGTGACTCTGATTGTGAGTCCATTGGATACCATATGTAGATTAGTGTTTTGCCTTGGAAATGGTCAAGAGTAGATATGCAACTTTTCAAGATATAACTTCATTTTTATTTAACACATCTGTGAGAAAATAAACCCTCGTTTTGGTACCGATAATAAATGTTATGATTTAAGCCCAGTTTGATAAAATCATGTAATTAATGTGTTTTAAGTCATGAAATGAATGTTATCAAGATTTTAAAAACATCGCAGACAAATTAAACCATGCAGACAAATACGGTGTTCACTATGAAAAAAAAAACATTCACATTTTCCCAGATGTTTTTCGCTTATCTTCATTATCATCGTTGGTAAAGCACTAATAAGATATCTGGAAGTTTTACTCTAGCTATTATTTGAAAAAAATGCTTTTTTTAGATACATTATACATTGATCTCGATTATATTTCATGCTCCTGGATAAACTAATGAACCTACTTTTTATTCAGAATAGAAATATCTATAATAACTATATCATATGATACCATTATCAGGATTTAAAAGATCGCAACGTTGAAGTTTCATGATCTTAAATTTGTTTTGACAGTGACAATAGCCAAAGTAATTCTTACTATACCTAAAAGGAAACTCTAACTGAACTTAAAGGGTCCTTTATATCCCCTATACCGAAATAACAAAGAAGTAAGAATACAACAAGTTAATCTCGGAATATTTATTTCACTTAAAGATGCGAAAGTATAATAGTCGTTGTATACTAGTATATAACTTTCATGATAAAAAAAATTAGTAAATATGCACAGTTGCTTTTCATGCTATAGAAGAGAGCATGAAAAACAATTACATCAATAGAGAAGTTAGAATTCTATACATTATAGGAAGAAATA
Source organism: Saccostrea cuccullata (assembly GCF_032062105.1). Lineage (NCBI taxonomy): Eukaryota > Metazoa > Mollusca > Bivalvia > Ostreida > Ostreidae > Saccostrea > Saccostrea cuccullata. Next base: position 22,667 of record NW_026926398.1, read on the forward strand.
AATATGTTCAAAATATATTTCATTGAAATAATTATAAGGAAAATTTGGAATATGTTTATTAAAAGCTGATACATCTTTAAACGTATACAAAATAGCACAAAATTTCAACAACCAATTAGCGTATTATAGTCAACAGTGCTTTGCTCGAACAAGCGTCCCACTGTATTAGCTTTAATTACATATTAGCGTGAACTTAAATTAAAACACTTTTAGCTGCCTTGAAAGGCGTAAAATAATATTTCCACCAAAATTAAGTATTTATCAAGCATGTCCTTGATTATATGAACTTTTTGCACTATGTCAGTGAAACTCGTAACAGTTACCTATTTTTCATTAATAATATCAGTTATTCTTGTCAAAGATGCCAGGAATCGGCTTAATTCTGGAGTTATCTTCTAATCAGAAGTCCTCGGAAAACAAGAACACGAGGATCCCCGCTGTGTTGAAATAGTAAATGTGTCCGACATTTACCCTTCAAGTTAAGAAGCCTTGTCATAGAAGAAATAATTTCCTTCTGAAATTAATTTGTATAGTATTCGATGAAGTGGACTTTGGATGTTCTAACTGATTCACAGATAAGACTGCGGAGTCTGGGAATTAGAGCGAGAGTTCCGTAACGAGCACCTGCTATAAGAGGAGTCTCTCTTCAACGAATGATACGTGAACAACATTTTGACTTCCCTGCGAAAGTAAGCCCCAGTAATGCTGTAAAGGAAGAAGTTGATGCAGTAGTTTATGTAGAAGATAGTCCTTGTAATGTAAAGCACGCCTTGCCAGAATTCAAAGTCCGCCGAGTAGTGTTCAAGAACCCCAACACTAGATATGTATTTGGAATGAAGGAAATTTCGAAACCACACGGCAAAGAATGGAATGTTTAGACCAATAAAACAAAATGAGATTGCTAACAAGATAATTGTGAATTCTAGCCTAATGATGCTTTCTTCCGTAACAATTTTACATTCTCGCTTACGTTTGTTTCTGATGATAAGTCTGCGCATGATTAAAATATTTAATACTGTAATGATAATAAATGGAACGAGAGTAATCAACACAGCATAAATGCTATCCAAAATAAAAGACACAAAATCATAGTCTCTGTCTGTGGTACAGTAGTGCCTACCGTCTGAGCTTACATATATAGCACTCAGAACTGGCTTATATAACACAACTACTGCAGAAATCACAAATATTGAACCCACTATTCGTCGTGTTCCACTTTTTGTACAAATGTCCCGTCTCCGTAGAGGATGACACACCCCAATATATCTCTCTCCCGTAAAGGCGACCACCAACCAGGCTGAGAGGAATCGGGACATATAGGACATATACAGCTGAAATTGGCACGGCCCATCGACGTCAATAAATGTGAGCGTAATATCCGTCTTCAAATACATCAGCCCTCTCCTTAGCCATTCCACAGTAACGTAAAATATCAACGTCAAAAGATCTGACGTCGACAACGCCGCTAGGTACGTGCTAGCGGAGAGTCCCCTCATATTCCTGGATAAGAATACGTAGAGCGATAATAGATTGCCTACAAATCCCACAATGAGAATAACAGGCGTAAAGTAAGAATAAAATATCCTGGAATTCCTGAGGAATGTGTCTGTTCCGAAGTCACCGATCCATTCATGATCGCTAGTATTACGGCTGTAGTTTGCTGTCTGCTTCCTCAGATACTCGTACAAATGTAAAGTCATAGCACCTCCACTCCAGTTCATCCCTCTGGAAAAATAATCAAGATTTTTACCATAAAAACACAAGCCAGCTAATTCTCAAGCTTTTATACATTTGCACATCTTTGGTTTGTTATTATTTTTTTTTTCATCAGAAGTAAAACAATAATTGACAAAGGATTGTTACTCCCGCAATTTAAAGGGAAGGGTGTTTATCCTTTTTTTAATATACCCTAATAATTGATCAATGCTTTTTTTGTTGGTGGCAGATCTTCATTTCATAAGAATTTGGTTCCACGTCAATTGAAATCACCAACTATTACATAAGCATTTTTTTTTCCGGAAAACAATATAAACACAATAATACATAAAGAAATCTTTAATCAAAAGATTGTAACAAAGAAATTATCAACATCCCCGCAAGTATAACTTATTGATATTAAAAAAAATTGCATCCCATCTCTTCACACACCTTCCCTCATACACACACTTAAAACAGAGAGAGAGAGAGAGAGAGAGAGAGAGAGAGAGAGAGCAAAGTATTTATCTTTTAAAGATTAAATGTTAATCCTTTTGTCACAGATGAAAATGTACCATCGGACATTTTGACAATTAATTTGGATATTTTCAATTCAAAATTCTCGCATCTGTTTTTAATTAATTGAGTTGTCATAATTACTTAAATCTGTCAGATGTATCTACTTTAACATGTCTAATTATCTTAATTAGCCATGAGTGATATGACCAGATGGACTGTGCTTTGTGTGACTTAATTATTGTTTATTTAAAATCATAATCTTCAACTCTATTTGTAAATCAAATTAACTCATGTCATATATATGTTACTCAAACTTGTCATCAATATGTCTATAAATACAAATTTTTATTAACATTCGGAGAGTTGGAATCGGGACGCGCTTGTCCCTGATACTGTCCGACCCAACGAGAAATAAAGGTCTGCAAATCGTAAAGCGGCTTTATCTTATTTACCAATAGTCCACCCTAGTGGCTTTCCGACAAGCCCACGCATCTTCCGCGAGGGTGTGATAAGTGGTGCAGATAACCGGCCACGACCCCCTCTCACAGCCAAGCGAGTTCTACCATTTGATTCCCCTACCTTCTACGAGAATTCCCCTAATTCAGAAAAAAAGCATCTTTAATTTTGTACACGCCGCTATGAATCGCAACCTTGGACCACAACGGAGACTTGCGGATTATTCCGTTCAGCGTCAATTTCCAGTTTGTGGCTGATGTGGAATTGTCCATGGGCCCAGTTGCCGTGCTCAAATGGAGAAGTGTTACAGATGTAAGCGTCATGGTCACTATGCTAGAATGTGCAGAACTGTCCTCTCTTCCCCTGTGAGGATGATCATGATGGCAAATACTAGTGCACCAATCCAAGAGCAACGTTCCGGTAGACGAAAGTCCAGAGACAAAGTTCGTATGGAGAAATACTTGGAAAGCAAATCTCATCTCCGCGAACTGCCTTTTTATAATCTAAGGAATACAGCGTTCCAGGACACCCTAAACATCCATTATGGACTTAAAGCGGGAATTCAACAGTTACGTTTCAAAGTGAAAGAAATGGGAATAATGTATGCTGACGCAATAAATGTGAAGAAAATTTCAATAAACTTTCAACGATACAGCCTTCTGAATTAAACTCATCTATCTGCAATATCGCTGAAGATAAACTTATCATTTCAAAGTTACAGCAAGAAAGTCAGACTCTACGGCTTGAAAACTCATCTCACAAACAATTGGTTGATTCGATTAGTGCTAACGTCCGAGAAGAATGGAAAGAAAATAAAGTGAAACTCCAGGAAAGAGACAACACTATTCCGACCCTGAAACAGATGTAACACTTCTCCATTTGAGCACGGCAACTGGGTCCATGGACAATTCCACATCAGCCACAAACTGGAAATTGACGCTGAACGGAATAATCCGCAGGTCTCCGTTGTGGTCCAAGGCTGCGATTCATAGCGGCGTGTACGAAATTAAAGACGATTTTTCTGAATTAGGGGAGTTCTCGTATAAGGTAGGGGAATCAAATGGTAGAACTCGCTTGGCTGTGAGAGGGGGTCGTGCCCGGATTCTCCACCACTTATCACACCCTCGCGTTAGATGGGTGGGCTTGAAAGCCACTAGGGTGGACTAATGGGTAAATGAAGATAAAACCGCTTTACGATCTGCAGACCTTTATTTCTCGTCGGGTCGGACAGTATCAGGGACAAGCGCGTCCCGATTCCAACTCCCTGAATGTTAACAAAAATTTGTATTTATAGACATGGTTGATAATTGACAAGTTTGAGTAATATATGACATGAGTTAATTTGATTTACAAATAGAGTTAAAGATTATGATTTTAAATAAACAATAATTAAGTCACACAAAGCACAGTCCATCTGGTCATATCACTCATGGCTAATTAAGATAATTAAAAATTTAAAAATAGATAAAACTGACAGATTGAAGAAAATATGACAACTCAATTAATTAAGAACAGATGTGAGAAAATTGAACTTGAAAATATCCAAAGTAATTGTCGAAATGTCCGATGGTACATTTTCATCTGTGACACTTTTAAAAATCGAATGGAATGGAGATAGATTTTTTTGAATTGAATTTTTTGTTTTTCTTTCTTTCTTTTCGTTAAAAATATTGATAACTGATTTGATATATTTGGAAACTAGTTGGCTGAGATTTTTCACGTTCTAATAAGAACTGATATTTCTTTTTGATGACTTTTTAGCATGTCTCTGATTAATGCCGATAGCAATTCTTACTTTTTTAGACGAGATATTGAAAAAATTTAGAGATAAATAAATTAATGTTTAAAACATCCGGGGTTTGGTGTTAGATTAAGTATAGTTATCTTGATTAAATTTTTTTTTGCATACATACTGTGAAATCATTAATTTTTGTGGTTTTGGGGTATGAAAAGACCCACGAATTTATATCCACCACGAATGCAATTTTTCAGATATATGTATTACTACTGAATAATTTTTCAACCAAGAAATCAAATCAGCATGAACCAATATATTTTCCTCAATCCACGAAAATTTGACCCCTCGAAAATATGATTTTACAGTATTTTAATTTATATGAAAGTTCTTGACTGTTTATTTATATTAACTGCACTTCTGACAAATCTAAAAGCTTTTGCGTATTCACGCCTCTCCTCTAAGTACACAATCAACAGAACCACTTTTTAAAATTTACAATATAAGTTGACGGTGACAACAAAACGTAATGATAAACGTGATGAACTCATCTTTCCTATCGCCAATTTTTTTCATTTGTGTATCAATGTTCTCCTTCCTACTGCATGTGCAGTTTATGTCTCCAAGTTGATACGATACACAAGAGTGGTTCTACTTTGAATAAAATTTGATGCTTGGACTGATATGTATTTTTTGTCTGATTTTGATTGAAAAAACATAAGTAATAAATCCCAAATATAATGAAATCTTAGGTTTTCTTTGTTGCTTAGATAGGAAACTTTGTTTTGCTCTCTGTATAATTCCATACAAAAATTTACACAAATTTTTAAAGTTATGACAAATTCTTATAAAATTCTCCCACTATACTTGATAAACATTATTCAGGTTACCAATTTAAAAGTAAATCTATGAGAAATATTGCTGATTTCGCAAAAAGTGTGTTTGTGTTATTTATACTCAAAGTCAGTTTAACATTTCATAACGTTATGATCGATACATGACAAGTAGCACAGGTGATGCTTACTTCTCAATGGGACCTGATCCCATCACTGGGATCGAGTTTTAGAGACCTGTGTTTACTCTGCCCACTATTTCAATTGTTTAAATGGCTTGGTGAGCTTGATTACTGATCTAAATCTTCAAATTTCATTTTACAGAAAAAATCTTCTTAAACCAGATAAATAATTCTGATTCTTTTTAACCTCCTATAAGGTCACCTGCGTTGATAATCTAAAGTTCAACGTACGGTGAGTAACTAAAACTGCAAATTCATTCCATGTTCTTTTTCATCGAGTGTTTCTCTGCATGTTCATTAAGAAATGAAACATGAATACAGATTGTGTAACCATACGGCTAATTGTCGGTATTTTCTTCGTACAGGTGAATACAAGTATTACTAAATGTCTCAAATAGGTCAAAATAACAGGTACTCATGAAAACATCGACCTGATGATAATTCCTGTACAATACATGCTATACATGAAAAATACCTTTAATTGTTCGAATTCTCCTTTCAAGTACAATAGTTCTCAAAAAGTATGCAAACAGTTAAGAGCAGTGTAAATTAAAAATTTTTAAAAACAGATTACTTTTTTTTCGTGTCCAAAAAAGTGATTATAAATGATTTTGTTGAGTAACAATTTCGGCTTAAATCTTAGGCTGGGTGCATGAACTAAAGACAAGCCTACTAAATAACAAAAGAAAAGAAGTTCCTTTCGTACAAGGATGTTAATTACAGAAAAAATGTTGATATACTTGTAGCTTATTTGTTAATAAACTGTCTTAGATTTGTAACTGTTTGTGCGGGGAGAATTCTCTAGCATATCGAACAACTGCAAGTAAGACCTAGACATTATATTCAGGTGACAATAGTGCAGCATAAATAAAAGAAGTGGACAAAAGAAAAGGTGAAGCCATTACATTACTGATACTTTGCCACCAATGGCTGTCTGTAGTAAAACATCAATGTATGAAATAGATAGGACGGATTGTCCAGAGTCTTTTTTTTTCGACTTCTCCTGGATATTTCGAATGAAAGTATGAAAGGAAATAAATTAATTTAAAAATAATTAAATTATTGAATACTGAGGTATATAAAATATCAAGATCACAAGGTCTCGAGAATGCTCTTCTTTTCAAGAAAGCAGTATATTTCGCCCTTTCAACATCGGATATTCCCGTGCAATTACTTTTTGAATTGTTGTACGGTCCGTGTTTATGTTGCACAATATAAATAAAACATTTGAATACAGTGAAACTTTTGCGCAAATTTGTTAAGCTCGTTTACTTGAAATTCGTGTAATTTGAAGGTTGAACTAGGAATACAAATCACAGTTATCTAAATCATGGCATTTTGATTACAAATAATCAAATTTAGTCAATGCTTTATAGTTGAGTGTATTTGTATAGCGTTATTTGGTGAGAGGCAAATTGACATTTTTTCTCACATATCATGTTTATAGAGGTCCACGAGTTTTTCAATACCACTTGGAATATAAATTATATTTTAAATTTGAGATGACAAAATATTTTATAAGTTGCACTTTTAGAAGGATTCAATTACTTTTTCTCAAATATTCGCCTAAGATGGTAAATACACAGATAAGTATCTTTTTATACAAATATAATGATAGATTGATAAAACAAAAATATCTATTGCCAATTATGTCATTTCAATAATTCAAATTAAGTTTATATCTGTACTCATAAAACAAAACGGCATTATTTAAATTATTTGAATAAAATATTTTTATACCTTGTGTCTTGAGAAATTCCGACCATCAGCCAGCTAAAAACTTTGTATTATGACGAAAAATGGGTCATCGTTCAGACTAAATAAATCAAGCAAAGTAAACATAATAGCTTCACCAGGTTATACTGAATAAACGTTTTTGCAAACACCCTGAATTAATTTGTTTACAGACTCAGTATTTGATCCTCTCTGATTGCGTTTTATTTTGATTAGCAATATCTAAGAGAGATGGAATTTGGCTATCTACGAGCTTCGATCTGCGCAGATGCAACAATGCAACAGGTTGTATCATTGTTATAGGCAGGTGATCAATGTTAAATCTGGTGCAGTGTTTTAACTATAGGATTAATTTGGCCGGATGTATATGTGTCACAGCTGTTAACAAAAGAGAAATGAATATCGCACTAAAGGGGTTATGTTTCACTATATAATGCATTAACTTTCAGGTTATTAGAACTGATTTGATTTGGTATGAGTTTTTGAGTGACAATTAATCTTTAAATTCTGTTTTATTTAGATTTAAAATCTGTTCTTTTTTTCTTTTGCAAATTATAAAAAGGTACATCATATGGTATGTACCATGGATGCCAACTTTCAGAGATAACAGGATTTTTTCCTTTAGAAACATGATTTCTGGGGTTTTTCAAATCATTTTATTTCGGACAAAACAACTACATAGAATATGAATGGTCGTGTTTATACATTATTTTTTTTTATTTGACTAAAAATAGAAATAACCTACGTTTTCCTAAATAACAAATTATAGTGTAATTCTGTTTATAAACACAGAGTGTCTGAAGTGAAGAATACTGAATTAAGCGGGTGTAGTTTAGAAGAATTAATATGGATCTTAATCTCCTAAATTACAAAAGCCTTATTAAGCCTCTCATTATGAAAGAAACATCTGCCTTACTTTGATTATGACAGGCTAAATATCAACACCCTGATAGCTCTAATTACAGAATAAGTGGAACACAGCAATTATCTTTACGGATGTAAATTGGGTCAGGCAATACCAAGTGAATATTATTGGATAAAATGGATGAATTCAGAATACAAAAAGAATAAAAGATTTAATAGTTTATTATTCACTTTTACCCTGCAAATTTCCAGCTAGAGCTGATTTCAAACTTTAGAGCCGCGATAAAATGAAACGTTATCATATCATTTTCAAACGCCACCACTTGCAGGTCAAAGACTCCATATTTAGACCTGTACTCAGCCCATACTGCCTTATAACAGCGAGTGAACCTTTTTCAAGCCAGTACCTAATGCTACCCTCGGGGGAGACTGTTTGAACCAAGGTTCCCTTTCCCAGTAAGTGTTGTCACGCAAAAGATCACTAACTGCTTAATGGCTCTGAACTCGTACCGAGGATAGGTATAGGTAGAAAAATTTCAGCCCTCCACCGGCAAGTTATGGTGTCTACATATGGGTGAAAAATTCTGGAGAGGGACGTTAAATAACAAACAAACGAACAAACAAACAAGCAAGCGACACGGTCCCCAACTTATACGTTCTCATTCAAAGGACCGGTCTCCATGTCCCACAATGGGATTCGAATAACAATGCCATGACCAAATCTTTACACCACAACTCTAGAACAATTAGGTTCTAACCACTGCTTCACGCGGATGTCGAGAAAATATTGTTTTGGTTATTGATATGAGAGGGTGTATCTTCGGTTTATTACGTTTTAGTGATTTCCAAGAATATATCCTTGGCTAAATGAACCAAAAAATTATATAAATATTTCATTACGGCTTAAGAAGTGCCTGGACGTCGAAATTATATGGAGCCGTAAGAAATTCTGCCCAATTAAATCTATTTAATACACACAATGGTAACATCAACAAAAGTACTTTCTGTGTTCATCAAACATCTACATTAAGAATAACTAGGATTTGTTTTCTGTACTTTTAGTCTTACTTATACTGCTACATTTGCAGAATATGAATTCATATGGTTTGATATTTTCAGATAAGATGCTACAAGGGAACATTTCATAGTCTAAGATAAGGAAAATTATTTGACGTAAATGTGATTGTTGTGTCAGTTATCTAGAGGAAAACGATATAAAGTCAAACTAAATGATCTTTGCAGTAATTCTTTACGTCAATAACAAAGTCAATGGTACAGGAAGTTGTTTAGTGATCATAATCAAACACTGTAAACAACTAATCAACAAAGAAAGCATTTGTCGTTTTTTTTAATTAAGTGAATAAAATTAGGCGATGTTTTAATGACACGAAAACCAACACCAAATGCATCTCTAATCTCAATTCAATAATGAAATTTTTTTGTCAGTAAATGATCAATCATAACAGCAGGTTGTTAATTAAAAGACATATTATTACAATACAGCCTTTATATCTTATTTTTTCTCGAGGCATCAGATGTTTGAAATGATCATTTTTGAAAACTAAATCACAACAAATTACAGTGCTCTAATTACAGTTTATATAATGATGTTTTTATATATTTTCTATATACAATGAAGCGCTGAAACCTTGAAAATAATGTTTTGAACGTCAATTTAATAATAAGCCGAGAAAGAAATATTTGAACACCCCATTCTTCGCGACAAGCATCATGAGTTACACTGAAATGGAGCTTAAAAAAATTTTCACTTCTGTAAAACACAAATTGCAAAAATTACATATTTTTGAACTTAAATAAGTTACCAACAACACATGTTTTGAAAATACGTGTTTACTCGGTGTTTATTTAGACCCTCAATTTGATTGGCTATTATATTTATGGAAAACCTGTTCTACAGGTATTTGAAGAAACAACTTATGATTTCAAAAGAAACGTGTCAAATGATAAACACTCTAAAGATAGCTCAAAACGTTCCATTCGAAAGGAAAATTTTACCACTTCAATGCGCTTCATTGTAATTGCTACTCAAAGCGCTTTACAATACATTATTACCCCAGCAGACCATAACAATCCGGAATCTTTCTTATTTTTTTTCTTTTTCCTTATATATGTATAATAATTATATATTATAATTACGAGGGGTTATCAAAAAGTTCGTGGACTGAGGCTATAAAATTAGTACTATGTACAAGTAGTCTGTGCTTTCAAAATTTATAAGAAACATAAAACAACAAAAAATAAAGAAATGTTGAAAATTTAAGCTTGATACTTTTATTATTTGCCAAATTATGATAAAATAAAAACGACATTATTCACATGGCGCCGTGATATACATTGTTTTTTCAATGTCCGCTTCTTTCACCTGATACACTTATATTGATGAGATTCCCTGGAACTGAGTAAGGACTTAAACATCTTGTTTATATGATTTTACAATGTCATGAACAGCGACTTTCAATTGCACATAATATTGCAAATGGATTTATACATTGGGAGAGATGCTCGCTTGATTGTACCAGCATAATTTATATTATCTAAAACACATGAAATTTTTGACGTGATTTTTCAAACCTTGACAAAAGCGATATTAATTGTACTTCCTTTTATCTCTTTAGGCATTAAAAACAAGTACTCTGGATGCATTTTTTTCTACATACCCAGTTGAAACCATTCCTAGGTCTATACCAGTTTTTTCAGGGGCAAAACTTTATAAATTTTGGAAAAGGAAACACCTCCCCCTTTTGACGTCATTTTGAAGCCCTTATTTGTTTAGATACTCCATGTAAAATTTACGATAAATGTTCATAGAACTTCATAATTAAATCCCAACACATACCTGAATTAACGGGATTTTTGGATATCAAATGTTCATATCAAAAGAGTTTTTCTCAGTTACACTCAAGTCGAAAAAAAACGTCGTGTTCGAGGTTGTGCCGACGGGACATACTATTGCTTACAAAAACATTAATAATTTAATATATATGAATCGTGGTTTGATAGATGATGCTATGATATTTTAAAATTCATTGATGTACCTAAGTCGGTTTTAATTTTATGGCGCTAGTCCACGAACTTTTTGATACCCCCTCGTATATACCTTTTTTTCTATATTTCACCTGAAATTTGCTTCAATCAAAACTACAAGTGTATCAAAGTGCAGATATTTGTTAAGAACGGTCATGGTATTTAAGATTCATTATTAAATAACTTGAGAGAATTTCTGTCTCTTGAAGAATCGACAACAACAACAATAAAAATACACAGCAACCGATATTTTCTCTAACAAGTGGATGAAAAGGTTTATACATGTACAGTTGATAGATTTATGTAAAAATTATGTGAAAGAAAATTAACTTTTCTAGCTGGATTAAAAGGTTGTTTGGTTATATCAAACTCTATTTCTCAAAGAAAACAATAACACGTCAGTTAGAGGCGTCCACCGTACTGCTCCTGTTACTCTTAGTTATGAATTCTTAGTTAAGAACATTCTGTAATCAATACTCACTGGGGAATGTTAATCAAAATTAAATTCAAGACTGGATTTACGTCTTTTAAATAAAGAGCTTGCATGTTATGCGCCTTTTCGTTCATTTATATATAGTTCATGAAATTACAATTAACGTGAAAGGCAAAGTTAAATTACAGGAAATGCATTTAAATCTAATTTTGGTAAAATTTCTTCATGTAAATTTTGAATGTATCAGAGTAATTAACAAACAATGGAGGTATATAAATTGATATAATGCATGTGAATGTTTTTTGTGTTTTGAAAAAAAAAAACTTACCAGTTGCTGATAAAATCTCTAAAAATATTAGAAATATATGAAATATTTTTAGATATAAGATTTCATTTAATTGTTTGCTTGTGGCTTTCTTTTTTTAAATTTTGACATCGTATATTTAGCTAACCACATGCATACCAGATATTCTTAGATAACATTCTTTTTATTTCCAGAATAATTTCTGAGATAAAGAGAAGTTATCTTTTGTCACTCCAAAAATGAGTTTATTCTGTTATTGATTCATATTATTTCTTTGAGGAATACCCCATGGCGTGTCACTTTCATATAATCATGCTTGCTCCATAACCGTCAATTTGTCATGGAATTTCCTGATACAAGGGAAGACTATTAATGGTTTTCTTATTTTGGTAATTAACTATTTTGTATTAAGTCTTTTTTATATTTTGATAATCATCTGCCATATTTGTAAATGGTTTTTGATAAGACGCAGTAATGCAAAGACCAAAAATAGAAATAGAAATTTTGCATGAACTTTGCTTGTTTCTACAATTTTTTAAAGTATCAAGTGACATAAAATTATAAGTTTCAGAACATAAAAAATATGTGATAAATAAATACATTTTGTCTGACCCAAATCAAACCTTTCTTTCCATTTCTGCGTTTGCAGAGAATATAAAATGTGTTGCTGATTTTCAAATTCACAGATTAGGAATATCGATAGATCGAGTATTTTGATATGATCTTCGTAAAAAGCAAAAAATATTCTTATAGTTGTATGCTTCAACTCAATGTTATAATCGAGATTTACACCATAAATCAAATTTACAGACAGTAAAGTAACTTGGATTTCATGAAAGGTTGACTCTCTTCTTCTATTGAAGAAAAGTCAGTTAATAGTAGTAAAGTTGTTCATGGAAAACACTCGCTTACCGATAAAAAAAAAAAAATTGTCAGTTTCCTCTTTTTAAGGGGGTAATAAATTCTAATCGTATTCGATGCCTACCATTCTGCACAGTCATTTACTAATTGGAAGAAACTTAATCAAGATTTGATTCAGTGAAATATTAAGACTGAAATAGCTCTGATCAAAGAATAGTGCAAATCTTATATATATAGAATTCTTTATTTTATTTGCAATGTTATTTTTGAAATCAGAACACAATTATTTTCGTTTTGTGCTCTTTTTCTTCTATTACCAACAGTGTTTCTTATACTAATGATGCTTTTTTATCATTTGACGATAATTCAGTAAATTGAAAAAGTGGGCATAAATCAAATTTCGAGAACAACACAGTAATAATGTTCTTTAATCTAAAAATAAAATGTTACAAATTTATCATGCTTAAATCGATTAGTAGCTCCTCTAATTTAGAATGAAATCAGAAAAAACTGTTATCAATAATACCATAATGCATGACCTTTCAGCACTTTCCCGACCATTCCCCATAATAAGTTTAAGTCCATTTCTTTCTGAAATTATATTTATAAGTATGTCAATATGTCTTAGTTAGCCTTATGTCCTTGAAATATAGATAAAAAAGAGTGACACATCTGTTGTATATTTGATTGGTTTTATAAATAGAAAAAGACTTTTATGGTAACCAAACAACAACGTTTTATAATACATATGATGATTTCATATTTTTATCGTTAACATCCCTTACATATACCATTATAACATGGATATTGGGTTTTTATAGCGCAGCAGGTAATTAGATACTCAAGGGCATATTTAATGTAGGATCAATTTCTGAAACTAAGGAATATATCCACAATAAAGTTTACTAATTGATTACATGGATATGTTTTTGAACGTCTTGTTCTAGAATTTACACTCATAAAGAAACCTGACTATGTGCCAGTGAGCGGTTTTACATTAAGACCTATTCTGTGTACTCGGGGCCATTGAGAAGTGATAGTTCTTCATTGTGCCATTGCGCACCGTTACAAAGAAACTCTATTTCAAAATGATGAAACAAGAATATCAACATTCTCGTGTAAATTCATTTTGCAAGTTCTTTGGTCGATACAATGACATTGTCAGCAAATAAAATGCTGATTGACTTTTTCACTCTAATAGTAAGACTATTATTAACAATATTTTGTCTACGGCTGTCTCTTTTTTTCCCAATCATTACATGGACATGACAAGGTGTGAACAGTCAAGAAGTGGTGCTTACTCCTCCATGACATCTGATCCCACCCCTGATGTTTTTACAGATCCGTGTTTGCTCTTCTTTTATTTTTAATGTTTTAATGGACTTTAGAGGATGATTACTGTTCGTTATCTTCATATTTCATCTTTTAAATTTTCTCACATTTATAGTAAAAAAGTACGAGGTGTGTTTGTCATGCCCTCGTGACAACTTTTGGGCTAAGGTTAAAGTTTCGTAAATGTAAGTTATATACAAAGATTAAGGGATGAAAAATACAAAAACCGAATATAAAGGACTTTTTCGCAATGAATATACCCGTGATATATGAAAGCCCCATCCTTATCCAATAAAAAGTAATGGTCAAGAGTAACATTTGTTTCAATGTTTTGCAAATTTCAAGGTCAAATTTATGTTGATTCTACGTTATTTATGTCATAAGAAAAACGCATGTGCAAAATAAATATTCCTCAGCACTAACTTAAATTTAAGGCCAGGATTATAATGTCTTTCAAAAGTATTTCAACTCCAAAATCTGTGTTAAAAGTCAAAATTATTGGTATCCAAAGGATGGCTCTATTACTTGGGATTCACTTCTGAAATATGAAGGCCTTAGTACTAATTGTGTATCCAAGTTACTTTTTTAAATAGTGGATCAAACTCAAACATCAAGGTCAAGAATATTTATATCAGTTGAAAGGACTTACATGTATCCAATAAACAAACATGTGAAGTATTAAAGACCTAGCGCCCTCTGATCAGAAGTTATGACCGAGGTTAAATTAGGTAAATTTTGCAAAATTTGATCAAATTCCTTGGTGAAGGTTAAGAGGTCAAATATATTGGTACTCAAGGAAAAGCATTGTAGCGAGAAATACATATATAAAATTTGAGATCTAGCTCAAACCAATAGAAAGTAATGGACAATGTTATTTTTGGCGGACAAACTGATAAACAGACACACAGACAAACTAACAGATAGACAGACGGACCGACCGGACAAATACTATATAACATCAAATCTTCGATATACGGGGGCAAAAAATATTAACACCTTGCACGTTATTACGTTCAAATGTCGTTAATAATTAATAAAATCCTTTTAAATTTGATCTCAATATATCTTTGTGTATTATCCATTGAGACTAGTAAATATTACTTTCAAAGTATTTTTAACATTTGCATTTGATGTTTTTTTCCTTACTGACATAAAAAAAAAATACGCACATTATTTACTTATGGTGTGACATTAAGCAGTGCATTTCCACCATGCTCAAGGATTTAAATGAATGCTATCTATTTATTTTTCAATTGTTGGTCATTAACATTTGAGACTAAATGGACTAGTTTCCTCCAATTACTTCTTTTAATTTTCATACTAGCACTGAACTTTTACCACCAATGTTTTATTATGATTGTATTTTTGCATAATTATATGAAATGATATCTGGTGAACAATTTCATCTTATCATAAGGGCATAATCAAAGACCGCAGGTCCAAGTGACATTTTGCAACAGAGAGAAAAAAGGTTATTTTAGAGTAACGGTGCTTTTAAAAAGCAAAGTTAATTTTGATTAAAGTCCATTTGCCTATTTTTACTCCCAGTCTCTCTCTCTGTGAGCAAAACTTGCTTAGTATGGAAAAAGACTGTAACATTCTGTTACAACTTACAGTGTAATATATCAGAACAGTATGGTACATGTAGGAAAAGTCACAAAAATGGAATAGAAGTAGAAGAAACAAATAATTTCCCCAAAATAGTGTGAAATAAAGTTAATTATAAATGAAATAATTGACGTTATCCTTTAAAGAAATTGTTATCCGTATTTAAAAATTGATAAAAGATATGCCAAATAAAAAGTACATTTTGATATCTTGCTAATGCACAGAAACAAAAATTAACACAAAAGTAACACACGTAACGGAATATATTGCAGTGATACAATCTTCTATAGAGATTGAAACATTTACTATGCCTTTCCAACTGTGTGCATGAAGTACAAATTTTAAATCTGATTTTTTATATCAATTAATGATTAAGCAACAAACATAATTGGACAAAATAGAATTCGAAACTTATGAAAAACATCCAATTTTCTCTGAATGCCTGCATACCTAATAAAAATTCATCTTGAATTATATTTGTTTACTAGTATTAGTTGATAATTAGAAAATGTTTAGTACTCTGATTTGCGTTTCCCGGAGAAAATTCTTGAGAATCAATATTTCCCCTATATAATATGATTCAACTTTAATGATGAACTTTGAAAAAATACCATGGGTAAATACACATTCTTTTGTGAATTCAGAAACGTTCAATTTCCTAACTTCTGATTTTTAATACACGAGGATCGGTATACCTTAATTTGCATTGTTCATTTGTGGATTCAGTTTTATCACACCAAGGAGAGAATTCATCGGATATGCAGAACCAGGCGAGCAGAAGGGATAATTTTCTTTTTGCAGACGAGAAATAAAATCCAATTATGTTGAAGTTAAATGTGTATAGTTATATTCCAGCAATAGTGTATGTTAGTCTTGGAAATGCTTCAAGAATATAACCAATTCATACAGACAATTCAACGGCTACAGGAACATCTCAAATGAAAATAGAATTTAAATGCTCTCTCTCCCCTCTCCTTCTCTCTCTCACCCTTCTCTCTCTTTTTGTTTGTTTGGTGTCCACGAAAGCGAGGAGACATTAAATCTCATTTGCCTGTTGGCCTGTCAGTCTGTCTGTCTGTAACAAAACTTTTACCTTTGAATGAGAAGAGAAAGGACTTTCATATTTCACTTGTACATATCACCTGTGACAAGACCTTTTCAAATATACTATGATTTTTTACCCCTTTACCTTGAAGTTTGACCTACGTTTCAAAAATTTAACATTACTTTAAATTGTTCATAACTTTTGAAAGAGAAAATATAGGGCTTTTACATTACTTATGTATATTACCTGTGACATGACCTTCACAAATATACAATGATTTTGGACTGTGATTCCTTCACCTTCAAATTTGACCTTCTTTTCAAAACTTTTGGTTGAGAAGAGATATGTCTTTCATATTTGACATGTGCAATACCTGTAAAAAGATGTTTCCGAGCATGCTATTATTTTTACCCCTTGAAATTCATATTTGACTAAATATATAAAATTAAATTTGTTCATTGCTTTTGAATGACATATGATAGGGCGTTCATATTTGACACAATATGGCATATATAATTGCATCCCTTCCAGTAAGACACCGAAAGCAGGGAACAACAATTCGCTGAATTTGCTTAAATTTTTGAAAAGTGTGCCAAACTTCGAGGTTAAGGTTAAGGGGTCAAATATCATTGTATTTGGAACGGTCGTGTCAAAGGCAATGTGCATGTGAAATATGAACTACCTCTTTTTATTCAAAAGTTATGACCAAGGTAAATGTTTTTGACGGTTTTTGACGGACAGCTAAACAAACGGACAGACAAATGGTATCAATGTTCTCTCGCTTTCACGAAAACTGGGGACAAAAATTATGGAATGTTAACCTTCGTAATGACACATGCATTACAGAAGAATTCTTTGCTCTTTAAAACACCTCCAAATCTGGGGAATTCATCTTCTTCAAACTTTTATTCAATTTTTTTGTTCAGTAATTGAATAAAATCCCAAAAAATACGTACCTGTACAGGTTAATTTATATAGAAAAAAAACTTTAAAAAAATTATAATTTGCCAATAGAAACTAATTTTGCAATTGCAGCCAATTTAGATGATAAACGTACCATGCATAACTGTTCAAACGACCAATGTACTACGTATAATATAACATTATAAGACCGTGTCATTAAAAAAGGCATCAACGGTGTTTAAAGTGTTAATTATTGTTTTTTTTTTTTCAAGAATAAATCATCGCTATTTATGATATATGTATAAAGTTAAACATAGGTGATTTTTGATCTGTTTAAATGAATATAGTTATGAGAATAATGATACTCAGTACTTAAAATGTTATTGTATCTTTGGAATATTTGGTTTATAATAAATTAGAAATTGTACTCTGAAAAAAAAACCTACAGTAGCTATTTGAGATATCATAAAGTAAAGTGAAGAATTTGAATGAAAACTTACATATCCAGGGGAAGCAGGGAATTAATCTCCATACACAATTCTGTACAGTGAACCCCGATCGATGTGTGAAAGCATACTAGTATAAGGTTTCTCCCACTATACTAGCGTCAATGAACAAGTTCCCTTTTTGAACAAAAATATAAAAAGCACAATTAATCGATGATTCTGAAATTGGTCTATCGGCTCCCGCATGGACCTTTTTGTTATTGTTTCCTGTGGTTCAGAAATTGTTGATCCAGTAAATAAGTTTATTCATGATATTAAAATCACAGTCATAACTGTTTAATTTCACTTTAAATTAAATACGATACAAAATCGCATGGTACTTAATAAATGTGTTTTATATTTGCCTATTATCAACCTCCATTATATATTGGTGTTACAGGTATTACCTTTGAGTAATTAATGTTGAAGGGTCGCATATAATATGATAACTTACCCTACTGGAAATGTAAAGGTTGATAAATTGTTCCTGATTTCCAATACCAAAAGAAAAAAGTCCATCAAGCAGTGTTTGTTATATCCAATCAAATTAAGGATGCCGCTTTTAAAATAATATATTTTTCCCTGAAGTAAAAAAAAATCCCAAGATTAATCTGCAGTTTGAAACGTGCAAGTTTTATGAGTTTGGTTGACAGGTAAGTGAGTAATGGAAATTATATTGAAAAATAAATATAAAACATGACCAGAATGTTCGCCTTAGAAACCAAGAGACATTTATGTTCGAAAATGAGAATAAACGGAAGGTTGTAAAAAAATAAGAATTTAACATGAAAAGTGCTAATACTTGTCAAGGACTTAAACAGCAATAAAAGGTTTTGTTTTGGGTTTTTTTAATTACGCAGTTCTCTTAATTAATTCTGGTCGGAATATGAAATTTCTCTTAAAACCCATCGGATACTTAATGATTATTTAAAAATAAGTAATGAAAATTTATTTTAGAATAAGACAATGTTATATTTTCTTAAAGAATTGTGAGGTATATCTCTTTTTTTATTTTGTATTGTAAAATACAAAAAAAATATAAAAAAATAAAAGTGAATGTGTGAATATCAGATGCTTTATGTACAATGCATGTTCATTCAAACAAAGACATGGAATGATTGATGCTTTAAGGCTGAAGTTATCAATTATACAACAATTTGTTTTAGGTCTAGACGATTACTCACTTTGTGTAAAATACCTCAGGGACATTAAAACAGGTAAATTAGAAAACATACATTATAAATCTAGGTTAATTAAGCATGTCTAAACCTTAATGAGTTTTGAAAGAAAAAAATTATTAAAAGAGATTTAAAAAATTTAGCGAGATTAAAATTTCTTAAACAACACAATGCCAATTTTGGAGAATGTAAGATTCAGAAAAAAAAGATGATGCAACTTTAAAACAATGGTATGGATCAAAAGTATCAAAGAAATATACATGCGTAGATAACGAACAGTATTCGAACTCAGTAGTCCATAAACATTACAAATAAGGAGCAGAGCAAACAAGGACCTCCAAAAAATTCAGAGATGGGATCAAGTGCTATGGAGGAATAAGCATCCTCTGCCGAGCGGTCACACCCGCCGATTTACGATGTAAATGTCACAATATTTGAGTTGTTTAAAGAATTTGGATGAGTTTGGATTAGCTTTATACTATGTGGGGTATAGAAATAGGCATAAAATTTGTTCGTTTTTGCTGAAAAGCGTTAAGTAGATTACAACACAGTACATGTCTATAAAAGCAGCGAAAATGGAAATGCTAAAAAAAATCCTCATTCATTGTTTCGAGATATATATACTGTATGAAACGAAGAAAAAATATATATGCATTGACATGCAAACAGTTAAAAATACTCTTTTAAAATTTAAAATAACACTTATTGACAGAATTTACAATTTTCGTATGGAAAACTTTTATGCCAAAGACTCTGATGTAATAAGACTTAATCAAAGATTGTTCCCTTTAAGTGATACAATCGATTGCCCGAGGAATATCCATTGTACATGCACATGTAAATTCGCAGAGTACTGAACTTAATTTCAAAAACGAGACTGATTTCTTTTAAGACACATATCCATTAGTTAACACTTTCAATTTGATGTTGAAACGCCTCATTTTACGAATCGATGTCACAAAATAACATGCACAAAAGAATTTAAAATAAGCCATTTTCATCAAATTACAATATTATGATTCTTATTCATCATATTCATCCAAGCCTCTTTCTTTACTCTTCACTAAGATATTGACAGAAGTGAAGGAGAAACTTCAAGAATACTGTGCAACAATGTATTCAAGAAGTGGTTTAAATCAGATGTGGATATTCAAAAATTCCAAAGAACTTTAAATTTTGACAATTTGAAATCACAAGATTTTACCAATATCAACAGCTTAAATACTAACAACTTTTACACAACCATTCCTCACGATAAATTAAAGTCCAGGCTGTTTTATATAAGTGACAGCTGCTTTTTCAATAAAAACGGAACTCGTAAATTTACTTACCTGGCCATTGGTCATTTGCAAAATTATGTTGTTAAAAACATTCTGATTGCACACACTGATTGCACACACAAGTACTCTGAAGTTGACATCAAAAAGATGCTTGAGTTTCTGATTGAAAATATCTATATGGTTTTTTGGAGACCAGGTCTTCCAACAATCTTTTGGAATTCCCATTGGTATCAATTGCGCTCCATTATTAGCAGACCTATTTTTGTATTCATATGATGCAGAATTTGTGAAAACCTTATACATGAAAAAAGAAAACACTTGTTGTGGTCTTCAACTCGACATTTAGATATATCGACGACGTGTTGTCAATTAACAATGGTAATTTCCATTCCTGCGTCGATACGATATATCCTGGTGAGCTTGATACAAAAGATACCACAGAGTCTGACACATCTGTTTCATACTTGGATATTTTACTTGAAAAAGACGTTAATGGTAATCTAACAACCAAGCTCAATGATAAACGTGATGACTTTAACTTTTCTATCGTCTCAACCCCCCTTACTTATGCAATTATATACCGTCATCACCTGTATACGGAGTTTATATATTTCAGTTGATTCGATACGCAAGAGCATGATCTACGTATGAACAATTTCTAAAGCGAGGTAAATTATTGACAAACAAGTTGATAAATATAGGATCTCACATGATTTGTAGTTGGATATGATTTTTATCCAACGAGTTGTGTGGTTTTTATCTCCGAGCCTTGGCGAGGGGATAAAACACACAACGAGTTGAACAAATTCATATCTAACTACAAAACGATGTTTTTTTTACACCACAAATAATGTTTTACACAGCTTTTATATAGGATTCCACTTCATTTTACTTCATCACTCTAACGCAAAACCCATTGTGACGTCACGACTGTGTGATACTAAAACGATATCACATGAGCTATATCAACGGGATAAAGGGTGAAACATGGGATAAAACAAGAATATCAGCAGTCTCATTTAAAGTGATCGTTTCGTAAGTTCTTTGGTCGATAGAATGACCTTGTCAGCAAATACAGTTTATCATTGAGTCAAATGCTGACTGACGTTTTTCATGCTAATTGTTAGTCCATTATTTATACACTAAATTGACGAGGAGTTTTCCGTTATTTCCCGATCATGACAAGGAATACTCAGCGGGTATGACCGGTCGGCAGGGGATGCTCACTCCTCCATGGCACCTGATTCCACCTCTGATGTTTTGGAGGTCGATGTTTGCTCTGCTCCTATTTTGTATTGTTTTATGGACTTTGATGAAAAGTATACCAAAAGGATGACTATATTTTTGTGTTAAATGGTTAAAAGAATAATTCAATGAAATTTGACAGTTATAGCTAACATGGCTTTTTTGAAAATCAAGGGTTAAGTAATTCATTGATTAAAAATTTTCTCTACTCGTAAACAACTAAAGGGGGGTAACTTTTGGAATTTCCTGTCCAAAAACCACTCTAACGATTTTGTCCAAAATGTGCAGTCACAAAGTAGATATAGTCATGTATCAAATATACAAAAATAGCGAAAAGTAAACGACAGGAATTTTTCGGGGGTGGGTATTTTGTACATCCTTAAGGACTTTGATATGAAATACTGTTCGTTATCACTATATTGATCATTGATGTAAACATGTACTTGATACAAAATTAATAGCCCTATTGATACATTATGTACTACAAATTATCGAGCAATCTTTATTTTTTAAAATTTTTATGCGCCCGGATCGATAGATCCGAGGCGTATATTGTTTTTGTCCTGTCTGTTTGTCTGTTTATCTGTTTGTCTGTCTGTCTGTTGTCAAATTTTACCTTCGCCATAACTTTTGAACCATGAGAGATAGAGACTTCATATTTGGTATGCAGACTCCACCAATAAAGTTCTTTCAAATGGTACCAAGGTCAATGACCTTGTGACCTTGACTATGACCATATGCTAAAAATAGCTTTTTCGAACTTTCGCCATAACTTTTGAACCATGAGAGATAGAGACTTAATAATTGGTATGCATACTCCACTAAGAAAGCTCTTTCAAATGACACAAAGATCAATGACCTTGTGACCTTGAATGTGACCTATATGCTAAAAATAGTTTTTTTGAACTTTCGCCATAACTTTTGAACCATAAGAGACAGAAACTTCATATTAAGAATGCATACTCCACTAATAAAGCTCTTTCAAAGGACACCAAGGTCAATGACCTTGTGACCTTGACTGTGACTAATCTGCTAAAAATAAGTTTTTTAACTTTGTTTCCGCCGGGTGCATAGTGTTTCACAAACACATCTTGTTTAACAATATCAATAGATAAAATGTTTAATGAAAAAGTATACCTTAGAGAGATAATAAAATTATGCAATAAAAGGTGAAAATGACAAACTGTTATAAATCAAATCTTAGAAACAAAACAAAAGAAGAATCGTAAATCGAGTATTTTTGTGTTTAAGCGCATTGACACTGGCTTAAAATGATGTCTTATTAGGAGTGATTATCTTCAATTGATGCTGACAATAACAAAAACAAGAAAGCCAAGGACAGCAAAGAACAGATAGGTTATATCGATCTTTCTGGGTTTTTTTTCAGATGATTGGTTTAAAGTGTTTTTCTTTATGTTCCCTCAATTAAAATTATGTCATCAAATTGTCGTCCTTCCGGTATTTAACTTTACTAAACAAGCAACTACACAAGATCATTCTGAAAACAATATGTCTGCCACTTTTTGCTGATCGAGAGTGATTTTACATCAGATTTTTTTCCTTGTATGCATGTATGATGAAAACTTTTTTCCATTTATTTCCCTATACTTCTGTAACCGTTTACATCCGCCGTTAGTTCTATGTATTGATTAGGTAGACAAAGCATTACGTATTCAAAATCATTTTGAAAACAAAGCACTATAATAGAAACATTTTTTTTTATTATAAATCATTTTTGTATTTGGGTATTTTGCTAGAGAAACACATTTTTAGCAATAAAACAACTTTTTTCGTAATTTACGAAGTATTATGCCATTTTCATCTGTTAATGATACCATTGCCAAATATGAGACACTTTCTAAACCGAAACAAGATTCTAATATTTAAACTGATGATACAAGGTTATCAACAATTTCATTTACATTTAACGTTTTCACAAACAACATATCGTTTGGTAGAATGTTTATTTCGATATTTTTTGGTTTTAAAACAAAGTAATTCAGTAAATCTGGGTCCCTCGCTTAAGGGAAAAAAGAGCTATCGCAGATCAAGAGGGGTGGGGTTAAAAAAGGGGGGCAAACACTTACGAAGGACAGACGGGACAATGGGAGGTTACACGTTGTAACATAAAATTGCATTGAACAAGCTCATAAGCTTCCTGAGCTCGGAAAAGAAAGTAACACACACAGAATGTATGCAGCAATATACCTTCATCATCTGCAGGCGGAGATTTTCTATCTCAATTGATTAAATACGGAAGAGCATGCTCTACGTATGAACAGTTTTCAAAACGAGGTAAATTATTGACAAACAAATTGATGAAACGAGACTATCAGCAGTCTCGTTTAAAGTCATTATTTCGTAAGTTCTATGGTCGATACAATGACCTTGTCAGCAAATACAATTTATCATTGCGTCAAATGCTGACTGACATTTTTCATACTAATTGTAAGTCCATTATTTAATCACTGAATTGACGACGGATTTTTCCGTTATTTCTCGATCATGACAAGGAGCACACTGGCTCCTCCATTGCACCTGATCTCATCTCTGATGTTTTGGAGGTCCCTGTTTGCTCTAATCCTATTTTGATTGTTTTATGGACTTTTATTCTTGAATATAGTTCATTATTTCCATATATTTCACACATAATATATGAAATTCCGACCTTGACATTTGACCTAAAAATTAAATTGGGGTCTTTCTTAGGTCAAAGAAAAAACTTTACCGAAAAAGCTCAAAGAGGTTTAAGAATTTACCTGTTTTACCTTGACCTTTGACACTTTTAACATAAAAAAAAATAGGGGATCTTACTTAGACCAAAGAAAGATATTGTGTAATATTTTTTTTTTGCAAAACTCAAAAGCTTTTTGAGATATAACGCAGAAACGAACGTATTATATACAGACAGAAATACGGACGGGCGCGAACTAACAGACGGACGAACGGACAGACAAACCGAAATTTATAATCCCCACTTTCAGTGAAAGGGGGCGAAAAAAATTGCATGTCAGGACATGGTTTCATGATAAATTGTCTATGGATTACATAATTTTTTTTAATATTCATATTACCGAATCAAGAAATAGTCTTCACTACAGGTGTGAAGGGGTCGATAGGGGACGTATTACCTCTTAATTAATCCCTCTTCTTACTTCTTCATGAGTTTGTGTTTCCTCTGCTATCATTTTTTAGTGTTTGTTTGGGGTTAGACATGCCTTTTGCTTGCTCAGCTCACATTTCTTCTTCAAAATTAATTTTTCCATCGGATGCAAAATTCGAAAAAAAATGAATTAACACTTCCTCAGAACTTGAATCGTTTCTAGATTTTCTTGAGACAAGAATGTTAACCCATTTTCCCCATTTTCTCGGTTATCTCTTCGTGGAAAGATGTGCTCCTTTCTTTATTTAATAAATTTGTATTTTTTCTTATTCTACTTCAATCACTATATTGATTAGTCATAATATGTTTATAATTGTTTTTGGATCTGCAACAAAATATACAATCCATTAGTTTAAAGAAAAACATATTGAGACGAGATTGTATATATACAAATTGTCAAATACTTGCTTTTTTAGAATGTTTTATATCTTTTTGTATAAACTTTTACCAACAACTGTCCTTATTAAATAGTCTGAAAGAGCATTTTAAATTAGATTATTAAGATTAAAATAAAATTTAATATACACTGAAAAAAATAACTCGTGAAAGTCACTGGGAAGACTAGTAAATTTACTGTCCATACAATCACTACCTCAAAAGTAGTTTTACTAGGCATTGGGTAGATTTACTAGATAATGTTAGTAAATCTAAGAATTTATAAGTAACTTTCACTAACTATCTAAGTATCTTTACGACCATCATTCAACTTTTCACTACCTTAGCTAGTACACAGAGTGATTACTAATCACGACGAACGCTTTACTAGGCACACTAGTTAAATCAACTAGGTAATTCTCTCAGTGTAAGAGTAGTAAAATAGTTTTAGGAAGTGTTTTTAATCTTCAACAATACATAAATTATAAATCATTTACGATAGGATGTTAACTCAAAGTGCCAACTTGATTCTAAAGCTGTGGTGTTAACTTCATGACAAATATTTAAATAAAATTGATAATGCAACAAACAAATGGAAGCCAAAAACCAAACGAGTTGTCTTTGTTCCTTCATGCGCACAAGTGAAGCAAGCCAACGTTTCCTAAATTAAGAGATAATTAAGTGTCCTGTACTAAACATTGAAAGACGGTTGATTAATTGCTTAATTAAAATTTCAAAAAGATTCGTGATCTGTCTTTTCTGATCATTGAAGACCTTACTGTGTTGTACACTTTTTACTGTGGCACAAGCCCAATATTTGAATCTTTACCTTGTCAGGATCGACACATTGAAACAACTCGTGGAGAACCTTGAACAGATTTCCTTATGTCCATACTTTCTATATCTCTTTTAAGTGGAAATCTAATTTGGAAACTTAATTTGTGTAAAATTTAAAGATAAAAAAGACTCCTTAAAAATTCTGAACTAATAATACTTCATATTTTTATTTAACTTTTTTATGATAATTGTTACCTTTCCCTTTTCCCCACATTTTAGCAAATAATGTGTTTAGGAATGTTGCTTTAATATATACATGTATCAATTACTTTGTGATAAGGTAACCTAATCAAGCAATCTTAAAGATATTTGATTTTTTGGAAATTGTTGATGTTTAATTTACCTTTGAGAAAGAATTTGAAAAGATGTCTCTTAATATTCTCTGTACCCACTTACACTTTATTGCTACGCATGGTCACCTATAAAAGTCTTGAATTACTACATAACACCAGAAACAGGTCAACAACTTAAGAAAAAGCAATGAAAATATTTGAACCTAAGTATCTAGGTATAAGTTGTATTACTTATAAATAAAATAAATATAATGGTCAACGTACATGCTAACAAAGTGTAAATAAGCAAAATACTGTAAATGTGTATTGTATTCGACGATTACGATATTTGGCGGAAATTTATTTTCAACGTTAGTTGGGCAATTCTTTAACTACAACGGCAAACCATGTCCCGGAAAATTTGGCCAAATATTTATGAATTTCTGAAAATTATTTAGACATTGCTCTTGTTCATGGAGAAAATAAACCTTCTTTTTATAATAAAGTATCGCTAATTATCTATTTGAAGTAAAATTCATCTACATTAAGCGACATTAGAATGAAAACTTCTTAATAATATCCATGTCCCTTTTATCTTTCTAAAGAAGTACAAGTCATTCAGATTATAAAAAAATGAAAAAAATCCCTATTTTTTTCACCAACTTATTTTCCGAGGGATTAAATGTCATCCATAAATAAACAAAAACGTTCAAATTTCTTTAATTTTAAAAATAAACTCAACATAAATCTGTCCCGAATGTTTTTGTCATTTCCGCAACGTGATACTGATTTCAATAGACTTGTGTTATGTTCGTTGTGACGTAAGCACATATTTGTATGACGTTGTCAACATACCCATCTCCATTAGCATGCAGAAGAAGCTGGCAATGTCGAGGTAAGACTTATATAAAAAATCAATCTTTTTTATCGTAATTATAAGTCGTACATTTATTTATTGTCATTACCGAACATTCCGTATCTTCAAGAATGTTCTTGATTTTCTCTTCGCAAAACGCGCTTTGAAATATGTACAATAAAGACAGTAGGAAAACGAAAAAATACCCGCCATTATCTTTTTTACAAGCCCCCTATATCAAATAAAATAAAGAAACGTCATTTCCGAAACGGTCATTACCACAACATATATTACAGTTGTGGTAATGACTTTTACGTTTCGGTAATGACATATTTAGGATTTTATACGATTAATTGCGAAGCAAAAACGTTCTATATTAAGTAAAAACACTCATCAAACCAAAAAATTTTATAGTTACACTCCCTGTTGATAACTATGAAATAAGTTGTTGTTTTGTGTTAGTTAAACCATATTTAACTTTTTTTTAAAGGTATGGATAACCAACTACTGGAAATTAAAAAGAAGCTATTAGCAGCAGAGAAGATAACAATCAAATCTGAAAAAGAATTGTTAACTGTAGTTAACATTCCACATACAGAAAATACCGCAAGTATATGGGCAAAAACTGTATGTGACGCTCGTGATTATTATGAAAAATCAAAGGAGCATCTTAAATTAGTTACCAAAGCAATCCATTCGAAGCAATGCCACTTACTTCTACAGAAAGATCAAGAAAATGGCGGGAACGTCAAAAAGAAGACCCAGAGAGACACAGAAGATATCTTGAAAAAGAAAGAGACAGATACAGAAAAAGAAAAAACAAAGGCGACATAAAAGGAATTGAAGATATGTCTGAAAGGGAAAAGAGGGTTACAAGAAAATCATGGAGGAAGAATCGAAGAAACAAGAGAAAGAAAGATAAATTCATATTAGACGCAGTCAATCGAACGGACACACCCCCAAATTCCCCTACAGGAACGATGGAAAGGAGACCAGACACAAGCACAAGAGGAAGAAAAAAAGTTCGAAAAGATAGAGCCAAAGCATATCGGGAAATCAAACAGATGAAAGTAAAACTCGCTTCGGTGGAGAGGAGGGTTGAAAAATATAAGAAAAGATTACAAAGAATGAAGAAAAACAATACCCCAAGATGCACAGATTCTCCAAGATCGAAAACTGATCAACTTTTAGGGGAACAGAATGTTACAGAAGAAGTTAGACGTACTCTTCTATTTCATCACACTGTAGTCAGAAGCATAAAAGAAAAATACAAAAACTCAAAAAAGCAGAGAAATCGACAGATCATAGCAAATGTGGTATCATCAAAACTTCTTCGGAAGTACCGCTTAAAAAAGTTTGCTTTTAAGCAATTGGCATTTAATCGATGCAGGAAGATACGAGACGGAATAGACAAAAAAGAAAAGTACAGAGAAATCGCCGTATAGAAGAGCTAAGGATGCACGTGAAGGTATTTTTGCAGCGAGACGATAATAGTCGCACGACAGCTGGCAAGAAAGAGACCATAACTCGCCACAAAATAAAAAAGCAGAAACGGTATCTTAGTGACAGTTTGATGAACTTACATGTTAAGTTTAACAGCGAGAATCCACAAAATTCCCTGTCATACTCCTTCTTCTGCAAGTTAAAACCGTTTTGGATTGTCAAGCAAAAATGCAGAGAAACATGCCTTTGCATCAAGTGTGAAAACATGCAGTACCAGATAGACAAGCTGAGCGATTTGAAAATTTTATCCACACAAGATATTAACATTCTTACTTCTAAAATTTGCTGCAGTGAAGATAATCAAAAGTGCATGTACAGAGAATGTGAAACATGTGCTCCGCTGAAGGTTCCATTAAAAGATCATGATCCAGGTTTGCAAGTGACTTGGAAAAAATGGACAACACGGCGCGTAGAAAAAGTTAGAAAAGGAGACAACGGAGAAGAAAATATTTCCACAGTGTCAATGACTGTGCGACAAGAAGAGAGTGGTTCAGTGCTGTCATTGCTTCAGGACTTTAATGAAAACATTTCAAAAATTTGCCGCCACATATATAATATACGACACCAGTACAAAACTCTCAGACGACTAAGAGAGAATATGAAAGAAAACGAAGTTGCCATTCACATGGACTTTTCCGAAAATTATAATTGTAAATATGATCGAGAAATTCAGAGCGTCCACTTTGGAGCCAGTCAGATCCAGGTCACACTTCACACCGGTGTTGTGTATAATAGCAACGATGTAATGTTTTCGTTCTGTACCATGTCTGATCACAATAAGCATGGCCCGGCTGCCATTTGGGCTCATCTTAAGCCAGTATTAAACAGTGTTTTGCAAAAGAACCCCCAGAGTGACATAATTCATTTCATTAGCGATGGACCAACTACACAGTTTCGCTGTAAACAACTTTCATTTATTTTGTAACCTTTCATCTGGAAAGTGGATTCAAGTCAGGGTCGTGGAACTTTTTGGAAGCCGGTCACGGCAAAGGACCAGCTGATGGTATAGGAGGGGCAATAAAAAGGGCTTCAGATTCCTTTGTGGCAAATGGAGGTAGCATAGTAGATGCCAAGTCCATGCTCTCTGCTCTACAGAAATTAAAGGTGGAGTTGTATCTTGTAGACGAAAACGATGTCAGGAATGTTGAAAAATGTATACCGTCAGACTTACCAGCAATTCAAGGAACAATGAAACTACATCAGGTACGTGAGCAAAACAAAAATAAAATAAAAATGCACGTGTGATAAGATTAGTTCGAGGAGGTGAGCTCTATTCAGCTTCGATTTTTTTGATTATCCAGTAAATGCATCAGACTTCTGAACATAATTTAAATGACCTAATATATTATAAGGGACCTTAAAGTTATTTCAGGAGGCTAAATAAACCATTCAACAAAAAGTAAAACAGAAGCATTTTCTTTGGAAATATTAATTTGGTGTAATTCATGAATACTAGTAGTTGAACAAAAAGACAATAAAACAAAACAAAAATTTTAAATAGTTTATTGATAAATATTCACACAATGTACTTTCAGGTTCAGACTAACAGGCTGAGGTCTTTAAGGGTAAGGATTCTGAGCTGTTTTTGCTCAGACCAACCATGTAGCTGTTTTGACGTGAGAGAGTTTACTTTCGAAGGAGGATCATCAAAAGCACTCGAATCATCTGACAGATCGACAACACTCAAATCATCTGATAAGCAGCATGAAGTTGAGCATTGCTTGGACGAAAGTAAACTTGGAAAGTGGTGTGTCGTTTGCTATGATGGGTTGCCGTATCCCGGTGTTGTACAAAATATAGACGAAACTGATGTAGAAGTTAAGGTTATGCATAGAATTGGTCTGAACAGATTTTTTTGGCCAATGATCGAGGATTTGCTCTGGTATGACCAAAAGGGTATAATTTTGTTTATTAAACAACCAGCTAGTGTCGGTTCCAGTCATTTTCAGGTCTTCAAGTCAGAATGGGAATATTTTGCACGGGCATTAGAAGTGTAATCTTGGCAATGGTTGAGTAATATCAAACTTAATTTGTTTAATATGTAGTTTAATTGTTTAGACGTTTATTATGAATTTTTTTCTCTGTTCTTTTAGCAAGGAATGTTGTTATCATCTCTATTGGCGTTTTAATGATTTATTTCATTAAACATGTTTGTTTCAACACTACCATATTGTACTATATTCTTATTTACTGTCATTACCAAAACATGGTGTCATTGCCACAACACAAAGTCATCACCACAACGATCACGAATTATATCGAAATTAACCTTTTATGTAAGTATTGCCTATGTATCAAAAACCAAATATATATCTTACATCAATATGATTTTTTCAATACGATATTCAGCATTGTGAGGCTGACATTTTGTTTAAAAAATTATAAATAATTGTCCGTGAATCGAAATTAATAAGACACTGATCACTTAACAAACATTTAAACGGAAAGATTTGTTCATTTCATATCCAAATATAGTCCATAGTAAAGTGTTCCATTGTAATATATCAATGTGAGTACACGATTTTAAATATTTAAAGTAGTTCTTCAGCTTTAAAATGACAAATATTGTTGCGGTAATGACGTCGGCTTAGGTTCTGGCTACATATAAATGTGTTTCAATGTAGATATAGTAAAGTTACTTCACTGCTGATACTTAATCACGAAGGTACACTATATAGAGAAGCAAGCCAGCTGTAAAAAGAAGTCTGAATGCGCAATTAATTTTCAAGATAACAGAATAGTCAAAAGCTGGTCAAGTTAAAGAATTACCCAGTTTAGATTTGGTTTAACGATATCTGAATGTGCTAGTTATTATAAATGTTTGATATACAAGACATTTAGCGATGTACTTGATTCTTTCCGCTAAAATCGCTAAATAGAATACACCACTAAATGTAATACAATTACAGTATGTTACTATGAGTAAGATAATATTACTATCTTGAGGAAAAAGGGGAAATTTAACACCAGTTGACAAATATACATCCTGTAGACCTTGTAACACTAACAGCATGAAGAAACTGGGATTTATTGCTACTTTGCATTGTGACCATGGTAACAACGTACCGGTTGTTTAAAATGATATTTTTTGCTGCTTAAGGAATCAACTTAAATCTTAATGGAGGAAAATATTATTTGACTCACCTTGAATTGTACATTTCTGGTAGAAGTAAAGTTGAATTTACAAATTTCCCTTTTATTTTAAATGAAGATGCTGTGTTGCAACCACTATTGAACTATGGAATATCTTTGTATTTGTTATTTTTCTTTATATATCTAGTTACAATTTACAATTTACAATCCTGCTCTTCTTTAAGACTTTATCCTAGGAATATATAGCCCCCTGTAAAGCTCTGAAGCTTTTCTGGCTCCACCTGAGCCCCTGGGGCCAATATAAGAAGAATTTTATAATTATTATATCAATATGTCAGTTTTGGATATTCTATATAGAATTATGCTTTTTTCTGAGCCGTCCTCACATAAAATCAATGTTAGTCCTCTGAGAGAGATATTGGACCTGTCAATGAGAAATTGAATCGCGACATATTTACATCACACTGTCGGCAGGATCAGTTATGTTATCTATCAAAGATTTAGAAACCAGTGCAAGATATATTTCAAGATAAAATCTAAAAGGTATAACAAATAATTAATTGACTGTGTTCTCGTGCAGAAGTGCGCTCTGTCGTCCCCATGAACTAATCTGCTTGCCTTCGGTCGTATGATTAACGTGTGATTTTAAGATCTTATAGAATGTAACAATGGACTGAAGTTACATAAAGACAAAAACATCAGGAAAATAATTTTATTACCATTTATTTTCTGAAAATTGAAAAATGTAATATAAGGATGTTGAAAGGTGATTATGCTCATATTTAAATTTTTGATCTGAGTCGACTTGGACCTCTAAAATCAAAGGTGGAATCAAGAGCCATTGAGGAGTATATGCATTCCCTGTCAGTTTTCTCAGAGAGTAAAAACCTCTACCTGAGAAGACAATATCACCTGCCTTGGCCTTAAACTCTATATTCAGGTATATTGACGACGTTTTCTCAATTAATAATAGCTATTTACATTTATACATCGAACTTTAAATAAACACATCACAGAGTCTGTCAAATATGCATATGCATATTTTACTTACTAAAGAGGAAACTATGATAACTAAATAGTATGACAAATGAGATGACCTCAGCTTTTTCATCGTCAACTTGCCCTATTTATTTAGTAATATTCTGCAATCACTTGCATAATTAATAAAACTTATGTCTCCCAACGTATGTCTATGATCAATATTTTAACCAAGGCAGGCTTCCACACAAAAGTTGCTGTTACAAAAATTTAAACAATTTCGTTGAAAGTCGGCATTTGGTTTATTTTTTAAGGCCTTTATAAAGACTATGAAGCGAATATAACCTAACAGTAATTAGGTCGTATTTTGGCTGACATGTTTCAAAAAATTGAAAGATATGTGTGTTCGGTGCTACATTCTACTATGAAATGTTCTCTCTAGTTGATCAATACATATATAGGGCTCACGGCGGGTATGAACGGTCAACAGGGAATGCTTTCACCTCCAAGGCAGCTGACACCACCGCTGACATTTCCAGAGGACTGTGTTTAGGCCATGTTCACAGATTTGTATTGTTTGCGGGCTTTTTTTTTTATGAAATCGGTCACTGTTTTTATCTTTACCATTCTTTTTCAATTCAAGAAGATAACAAAGAGTGACTGATAAAAAAAACCTATAAACTAATACTGATAAGAGTGAAAGGCTAGAACACAGACCCCTTGAGATTTCAATGATCGGATCATGTGTCTTGAAGAAGTTTGTATTCCCTGTATATTATAATAAATTTAAGTTGTAAATAGTATACTTTTGGATGTTAGTGTCAAAGCAAGCTCGATATGGCTGAAAAAAGTGTCAGGTCATTTCTCTCTAAAACCATTTCTCTCCTAGGTGGTTATTTCTCTCGAATACTATTTCACGGTAGGTCATTTCACGGCAGGTCATTTCACTCTATTACCTAGGTCATCTTACTCCATATCTGTCTTGAAAAGTTAATTGTTAGAGAAGTTTTTAAGATCATTTTTTTGTAAAATTAGAACTCTTTTTCCTCTTTTTGCATATTTCTAACCACGCCCCATCCATTCCCAAGTGTAAGAAATAATAATAAAAAAAATTATTGCATGTCTACAGGGCACTCTCAATCATATTCCAAATGATGAGGTGGACGGACCATGTTACAACTCTACTGGTATACCCATACTTTCTATAAAATTTGGGTGTAGGTATGAATAAAATTCTTAAAGGGATACCTCATAGAACAAACGTTCAACATTCTGCATGATCTGTGATTTAGATTCTTCCACTTAACTTCAGTGTGAATTTTGCCCTTTTTCTACTGGAATAGTTCATAACATATGTTGGCTATTAAATACAATAGTTAGTTACTTTTTTAAAAATTCTTTTTAATATTAATCTATTTTCTCTTCAATGTGGCGTTTGATGAAGTAGTTTACATTATGAAACCCTTTATCTACAGGCTATGTTTTATTATAATAATTTTAAAATGAATGTCAATGCAATTGGAAATAGATATCATTTATTTGAAACTGTGCATTTTTAACCCATTTGCAAGAAAGCTGTTAAGATGCTTCATTTTATCATATTGTCCACATATCTATTTTAGAATATTCAAATGCTTTTTCATGTCACATTGTACAAAAATAATTTCTATGCTAAATTGAAACATTTGGAGCTCATATAGGACTTTTTGTGACAGCTACAAAATTGGAATTACACAACCGGTAGAGGAGCTTTTACCTAAAAGAAAAAAGAAGAATCAAAGTATTACGAGAATATTCGATGTAAATTAATATGCAGTTTTACCCTTTATTAATGATCAGTGTAACATGCATGCGCATGTTAGAGAGAGAGAGAGAGAGAGAGAGAGAGAGAGAGAGAGAGAGAGAGAGAAAATATTTTAGCATAATTCCAAAGAACCTTATTCGGTAATAACTAATATTTGCCCCCCAAATCAAACTTTGATTGAAATATATTTAATCAAGTTCCTAAACAGGCGAGTATATGCTGACTTCAAACCACTGAATATTTTCATAAGTAAAGACGTCATATGTACGTAATGACGTCACAAACATGACATAAATTTCAGATTTATGTGTATTTTACAGAAAAATGTACATATTTCGTCGATATTTTGAGTAAAAGTCACCGAGCGCATGTGTGTTCAGGATCAATATTTTGATATAATGTGTAGAATGATAATATCAATGAAATATGTCAATATTGTTCCTGAACAACCTTGCGCTCTATAAGTTTTAAAGCTAAAATTGTTTAAATTTTGTCCATTTTGTCCTCTTTCTGAAAAAGGATATAAAATCGGACTAGTTTGTGACGTCATTAAAACAAAAATTGTGAATACACTGCTTTGAAACTATAATATTTTCTGTTAATTTATATTTCTCATACAATTTATTGAATTCAGCACATTTCAGGAAGTTTTCAAAATTTGACTATTGTTAGGGGCAAATATATGCAATATACCGCATATATTTCTTTCTAAAGTCAGAAAAGATATAAGATTTAGTTTTATGTTTAGGAACAAACAAAAAAATGTATGATAGATATTTTTAAGAATTTTATCTGTATGGGCACATTGAAAGAGTATAGGCTTAAAGGGGCATGGACACAGTTTCCACTGAACTTTCAAAACCAATTTTAATGGTTACAATTCCAAACTAAGGCATCATCTAATGATCAGAAAAAATTTGAACATCATTTGTTGATTAATATACGAGATTCAGAACTTAAAGTTCTTTATAATGTAAACAAGGCTCGTGCCTTGTTTTTGTTTACAAATTGAAAATATCATATTTATAACAAAATGAAATTCAGCAAATCACTAGAAACTGTCGAATAGAATTTAGAATTTACTTCTTTATTGAAATTATTTGCATTGAACTAGCATATATTAGTATATTAACCAAAGTAAATAAAAACATGACACGGACCTGTTTACATAACAAAGGTTAGGAGCTCTAAATATGTCGTATTTCCACAACTGACGTTCAAATTTTTTTAATAATCCTTAGAAAAACCTAAGTTATATATTTTAAAAATGAAAAAATGAATTTGAAATTTTTAGCTGAAACTGTATCCATGCCCCTTTAAAACCATTTAGTTTGTTTACATTATTTGATGTGTAACTATTTATACTGAAAATGAGTTTCCAAAAATATTAATTTGGCGTCAAAAAGTTGTGGATCAAAGAGGTGGTCGGACCTACAAACCCCTGCGCTTTTTTGTCCGAGAATATTGATTATTTTTTGAAATTGTCATGTAAAGGCTGGTTGGTCTTCGCGTTTTTTGCAGCAGTATGAACAAATTCTATCATTAAAGCAATTTAGTTGGAGCCTGCTTCCATAGCTGAACTAAGCTTTTAGTAATAATTTTATGGTCAAAGTTTTAACGTACCCTTTAATCATCCGTCTTTTCATATTATAAAGAACGACGAAACAAATTCTTTAAAGTAGTAATATAAAAACAATCTTTAAAAACACTGTTTGATTTTTTTAAAATGAAATTATTTTTTTTTTTCCTTTTAACTCATTTTATACTCACTTGAGAAAAAAAATCAAGAATGACGAGAGAGAGAGAGAGAGAGAGAGAGAGAGAGTTGTGTAAGTTGATTGTTATTTCATTCAATGTCGATAGTGTTGGAAAACTTTCCAGTCCACAGTGTAAAAATGTAAATGTAATGGGACTTTTTAACCATACACAGAGACGTAAGCGTAGTCAAGGGCATCGGTCTTACAATATTTCCATTTCCATTTTTTTTTTCTCTGTGATAACTCTTTGAAAGTTAGCGGAGTTGATTTCTTGATAATTCTACCGGAATGTAAATTAGGGAGGTCGTTATGTCAGGAGCTAAGGACGCCTAATATGCATGCAAATCCCGTGCGCATCTCACTTTGTGTCTGACGCTAAGGAGGTCAAGTATGCATATAAATCTCGTGCGGCTGCCTTTGTGTTTGACGTCAGTTGGTGAGGACTATTAAAATTGGCATGGGAGTCCTCGTGTAATTTAAATCTATGTCTACATTTTTAAAATCTAAATCTACAATTTTATTTCACAATGAAATGAAAATATAAAGAATCACTGTCTAGTTAGTATACTCTGCCAGGGACATCAACGATAGTTGGAAACATGGCACAACTTATACATAACGGGCGAAGCCCGTTATGCAAATTAACCCATGTTTCCCACTATCGTTGATGCCCTGGCATACTATACTAACTAGACAGTGATTCCTTAAATAAACCTTTAATACACAATGTCTCTTTTCAACAGTTATGCCTAGATCATATTCGCACCACACTTTACTCTGTCACTTCGAAACTTTTAAAAAGTCTTCTTGAAAAGGTCAAGGAAAGTCCATTTTTTGATTCCTCGACACCAGAAGTATAGACTCAGATCTGTGATTATGGATATTGCATATCATAGGCTTTTTAATACCCCCATGTTTCTCTAAATAAAATGCAGCTAAACCAATCAGTCTTTTCTTTGAACTTCAATATGCCAACAAAGGAATTGACGCGGTTAATATAAGTAATATTCTTAATCAGAAAAGGGCCCAGTCAGGTATTCCACCATATTTCAAATTAAAGATTACACCTTGTATATCCTATAAATATACATCGATTATTGCTTTCAAACTTTTTAATCATTAGAAACTTTACAGGGCCTGGATATTGAATATCTGAAACAGAAACCTCCATCGTGTTCATGTTCTTCTTCACCCTATAACTATAGTCTTGCTGGACACGTTATTGCAGGTGACGTAAATATAAATGTAGTTAATAATGGAGACCTTAGGTCAATAATTTTAAAAGGTCTCAAATATAGGGAACCCCGATCCTTCAACTGGCGCCGAAATTTCATAAATATTATGGATTCTGTGGAAGATTATGCCAGGCGCTGGGTCAAATATGAAAAGGAAGACTTGACACTTTGTCAGAATGGATTAAATGAATCAAATCTATGTTACAATCGCGTATTAAATGATTGAGGGGCAATATGAAAACCATCTGTCCTTCTGTATAAAAAAATCCTGAAGTGAAAAAATAATTAGATAGATTACATGACCAGAACGTATTGGTCCTTGCTGACAAAGCATGTAACATTGTCTTTCTTTGTAAGGTTCATTATATAAATTGTATTTTAGAAGAACTGGGATTTAATTCTACAAGTGCTAAACCAACTCATCCTCATAGTTCCCTTACTAAGGAAGAAATTCTTCAAAATTACATGTCAGTTTTGAATATTTTAAGATCCCAAAGAACCAAAATAAATTTAAACTACCAAATATTTATTGGATTCCAACTTTTCATAAAAATCCTTAAAAAACAAAGATACATAGCGGGTTTAAGTAAATGCTCAACTAAGCCTCGTTCTTTACTCTTCACTAAAATATTAACAGTAGTGAAGGAGAAACAAAAGCTTTTTTAATGAAAATGGAACTCGTAAATTTACTAACCTTGTCTTTGATCATTTGCAAAATTATTTTTTTTAAAAAACATTTTGATTGAACGCACAAGTTCTCTGAAGTTGACATCAAAAAGATGCTTGAGTTTCTGATGGACAATATCTATGTGGTTTTTGGAGACCAGTCTTTCAACGATCTATTGGAATTTCCATTGGAACCAATAGTGCCCCGTTATTAGCAGACCATTTTTTGTATTCATATGAAGCAGAATTTGTTCAAAGTCTTATACGACATATATAGATATATACACCTGCATACGGAGTTTATACATGTATATCTCGGTTGATTCGATACGCAGTCGATATGCTCTATGTATGAACAATTTCTAAAACGAGGTAAATCACTGACAAACAAGTTGATGAAACAAGAATTTCAGCACGCTCGTTTAAAGTCATCATTTCGTAAGATCTATAGTCGATACAATGACCTTGTCAGCAAATACAATTTATCATTGAGTCAAATGCTGACTGACGTTTTTCATACCAATTGTTCCATTATTTATACACTGAATTGACGACGGATTTTTCTTGTAATTTCCCGATCATGACAAGGAGCATACGGCAGATGTTACCGGTCGGCAGGGGATACTCACTCCTCCATGGCACCTAATCCCACCTCTGATGTTTTAGAGGTCCGTGTTTGCTCTGCTCCTATTTTGTATTGTTTTATGGACTTTTGACTCTGAATACTGTTCGTTATCTCCATAGCCTGTTTTACAGGAGTATAAGATTTTGCACAAATTCTGCCAAATATCTTTACGATCAAATCTCGTGAATGAATGCAATAAATTATATCGACAAAAGAGTGGTGTTGAAGTACCTAGATGATACTCATTTGTTCTGTCATGTTGGTTGTTTGGCTCTTCGGTTTGCCTTGTATTTGTTAAAAATTTCATCTTCCGTTTCAGACACTGAATCCTGTAGATGATACTGGATTAATGTGGGTGAATGTGTCTTTGTCTCTTCTTAAGTCAGTAAGGTCTAATGTACATTAAATTTTTAATTTCAGAGGGTGTCAAATGTACATAGAGGAAGTAAGTATTGTTTTTTTTGTTGAATTTCTTTATGCTTTGGGTATTTTTTCCACGACATTTTCAATCACATTTTACAAACCTTCACCCGATTTCGTAGGGAGTCCTAAGTATATATACAATTAAACTATAATATTATAGGTGAAGAAGGCGCCAGAAAAAAATGCCTTCACTGAGTAATTGTTTAAGGCATGGTATATTGTTGTATTGCTTTTGGCATGAACAGTTTTCAAAGAAAGATCATGCTAGGCAAACGTTTAACCTAGTAGTATGGTTGGGAATAAAAGGGCATATTGAATCAGGTTTAAACCAGTGAAATTAATATGGCAATGTTTAACATTTACATCCAAAATACTTCGTGTTTGAAGCCTTTACTGTTGTCAAATATATAATTACAACACTTAGCGTTCATTAATGTTCTGAACCTGTGTTGGTGCCAAAAGAACTGTTTCCGTAGACAAAAACATAGACTACTGGTGGAGTTAACTACTTTGAAAAAAGAAATCGACTGCAAACTGACTATAATTATTTTTTTTAATTTATCGGTGACATTGTTAACTTTTCCATTATGTTACAATGTTTATGGTAATTACTGTAAATAAAACGATTTTATAACTTACATTAACTTAAGTGTACATGCCAAGTTTGGGGAAAATCTATCGCCTAGGTATTTTAAACGGTTCGTCTCAAAATACAGGTACATGTTCTATAGGATTATCTAAGAAAATGCCGATTTTTAGCACTTTAAAGCAAATTATACAAATACTACAATAAACTTTTTGTTCAAACTATAATATTTGATGAGTAATACTATATTGTACATTATATATAAGAAACACAAAATTCTACCGTCTTGCTACCAGAGAAGGCATCTCAGAATACAAAAAATTAACAAATTTTCCTGTTTTTATAGAGTATTGCAAAATATGACTGGCACAAGTGATTTGTTTAAAAACATAATAAAAATAATGGAGATATTCTCAAATTTCTATGTTTTAAATTCTAATAGCATATGTTTTATTACTTTTTCTTTAATAAAATTTTATTGCCCCTTTCTTGAAGAGCTTTAGTTTATCATAACGTCAAAAACACACTGTAACGACATCAACCTACCTATAAATTTCAAAATCTTATAAAAAATCAGTTATGTAAAATTGTGATACATTTTTAAACCTCTAATTTCTTAATTGTGTTTAATTTCATTAAGCGAAAAAAGTTGCTTTAAAATAGTAAATACTCTTCAATTTACTATGATGCGCTAAATATTGCGCAATGAAAACCCCTTAAATGGAGGTTGTGGAAATTCCTGAAACATCATCTTATCTGTCAGTCGCCTGCCTCGCTTTTAAATTGATCGTACTTGCAGCATGCTATTAAGTATCGATTAAGGAGGAATGCCACACCAACATTTTATTTTATAGATCTTTAAGACATCCTTCTTAAACAATGGTTTCAGCATTGAAAGACCAATATTGGCTCTTGATTATTTTATATGATTTTCTTTTGGTACTTTTTCAAAGAAAATGAAAAATAAATGTTTTATATCTTAATTAGATGGTTTAGATTTAAATTTGCTGTAAATGAATGCATCATATGAATATCTACTAAAGTATGTAAAGTATTTAATGTTTTTAATAAAAAATATGTCTGAAAATAAAACACATTACTTGTGAATATTTTTTTTAAACTTGTGGTTAAAATCTTCACAAAACCAGTCACAAGAGGTGAGAACATGTTAGTTAATCATATTTATAAAAGAAATTGAAATTAAATGGCAAAATTTTAGAGAAATTAATTCTTTAAATTTTGACCAATCTCGATCAAAATAAACCGATCCCAAACAGAATTGTACGATTATTGGAAATAAATGACATTTCCCCCAAAAAACTAATTTGATTTGGTGTATTAAAGGTTAAAAAATAATTGAACTTGACAATCAAAAAGATTTCTTAATTGTAAATACAAGAAGGAGGCAATAAATTAGTATTTTATTCATTTTGTGTTAATTTTGAACGGGATCAATTCGATTTTGATCGGGTTAGGTCCAAATTACAAAAAAATATTTTCTTTTAAAATTTTCATTTTCATTTCAATATCTTTTTAAAATATGATTAACAAACATGTTCTTCTCAGTTGTGATCAGTTTTCTGGGATTTTTAACCATAGGTTTAAAAAATATTCACAAATGATGTGTTTCATTTTCTCAAATAATATTTTATTTAAAAAAACCAAAAAGTCTATCCATCCTTTCTTTACATGTTTTATTAGATATCCATGTGATGCATTCAATTACAGCAAATTTTTAACTCGAAAGCATCTAATTTGGATATAATTTTTTTTTTCATTTTCTTTGAAAAAATACAAAAAAAATCATATTAAACATTGGTCTTTCAATGCTGAAACCATTGTTTAGAATAGATGACTTAGAGATCTATAAAATAAAAAGTTGGTGTAGAATTCCTCCTTAAGTAAGGAAACCATATGCCGGAGGCAGCGAGATGTTTAAATTTAAACGAGCAAAGTTGAGGATTGAAAATTTGAAATCATCAAATTTGTTGTGAACAATTTAGTTGTTAATTGGTCCTTATTGTCTATTGTCGACAAAACATCCAAATATAAAAGAGAAATGTCAGACCCTTTGGTATCTTTTATTTCAAGTTCACTGGGATATATTGAATCGACATATGGATGGAATCAACTATTGCTAATTGATAATAAATATATATGATATATCTGAAAGTCGAACTGAAAGCCACAACAAATGTTTGCTTCTCCCAATATAGATTTTTAAAGACCTGGTCTCTGAAAATGACACAAATGTTTAAAAAAAAAAAAGAAACTCATATATATAAATATCAACTCCAAAGTATATGTGAGCAGAAACAGCTTGCTGTTTGAAAAAGTAATTTTGGGAATGAAAGGAAATTTCCCGACTTATATTTGTATTGAAGAAGCGGCTGTAAATGGCTGTAAAAGCTAATTTTTAGTGTGTATAGTAAGGCATGCTTGTATAAAGCGTAGAAAAACGACGTATATTTTGATGCTAATGACTTATAAAAAATTAAACAATATTTGATATTCCTAACAAAATGTATTTGGATTTTTTGATAATCCGCATCTATTTACTCTACTTTTAGAATATACGGTAGTACATTACTTCTAAAGTTTCTCCAAACAAATATTAATATTTTTGCAAGAAGTAAGTACTGGGACAAAGTAGAGAACTTTCTTGACTCAGGAATATATCTCTGTTTGTAACAAAATCTAAAGGTCCAGTACAGGTAAGGTAGATCGAACTCAGAGTGTAAGTTAAATATATGTTTTAAATATGAAAACCTGATTTTGAAGAAATTTTTTCTTAATGTACACCACGAGCATAAGTTTGATTTCCAAAAGCAGAACTTAAAACCAAATCTTTTAAGGTGGCCGACTGGGGTTTTATTGTGTGAAAACTACAACAGAGAAACTATTTTATACCATATATAACTAACATTGACTTCAGTGTACATGCCAAGTTTGAGGAAAATCTACCGTCCAGGTATTTTTTAAGCGATCGTCTCAAGAAAGGTATATTTACTATAGGATTATATTGGAAAATGCCAATTTTTAGCACTTTAAAGCAAATTGTACAAATACTACAATAGACTTTTTGTTCAAATTACAATATTTGATGACTAATACTATATTGTAAATTATATGTAAAAAACACAGAATTCTACCGTCTTGTTACCAGAGGGGGCATCTCAAAATACCAAAAATTGACGAATTTTCCTGTTTTATAGAGTATTGCAAAATATGACGGGCGCAAAAGATTTATATGAAAACATAATAAAAATAATGGAGATATTCTCAAATTCTTATGTTTTAAATTTCATTAGCGTATGTTTATTACTTAGTCTTTAATAACATTTTTATTACCCCTTTCTTTGAGAGCTTTATTTTGGAAGGAAAACGTCAAAAACACACTGTAACGATGTCAATCTACCTATCAATTGCAAAATCAGTTTAAAAAATTAGTTATATGAAATTATAGTTACATTTTAAACCTGTAATTTCTTGAATTTGTTTAATTTTAACAATTAAGCGAAAAAGTTGCATTAAAACAGTAAATACACTTCATTTTACTATGATGTGCGAAACATTGCAAAACCACAGTCGGCCCCCTTAAAATATAGTTTTAAATATCATGTCTTGCAAGGAAAGATGATATTGTTAAAAGCCTTGTCGAGTGAAACATAACGTATTGTTAATATTCCAAAAACAAGAGGAAGCAAAATTGTTTACAGGACATATAGGAATGTATTTCAAATATGTTGAAACCTCGAGCTAGACTTGAATCATTTCTCACATGACCTTCAGTAATTAAACTATTTCTTACATGACCTTCAGTGTAATAGAAATTATAAAATGTATCATGTATTTTTTTTACCCCATAAACAATTTATAAAACATAACTTTGAGTGAATAAATGAACAGAAATGATGTTATCAATATCATAGGATTTGCATTTACATCAGAAATAACAACTATGACATGATCATACAATATGATATGAAGTTCAACGTCCGCCGAGTTTTTTAGTGAAAATGAAGACCGTATCGTTACGTGTTGTTATTAAATCTACTTACCTCACAGTATGACATCGATTTTATGTCTAAATCCGGGAAGCAATTTTGTGTAGGAAAATTATGTGTGCCTTTATTCTAGATAATTAATCAGAGATCAA
This sequence comes from Saccostrea cuccullata, assembly GCF_032062105.1. NCBI lineage: Eukaryota > Metazoa > Mollusca > Bivalvia > Ostreida > Ostreidae > Saccostrea > Saccostrea cuccullata. The sequence goes on from NW_026926398.1 coordinate 66,736, forward strand.
TGCGTAATAAGCACTGATTATACTTTAAAAAGTAAAATAAATGCATCTTTGATCAATGTTTTGTACTAATTTCACAGTTGGGATAAATTCTTTCACTTTTGAACGAAAAAAACAAGGAAGTTTAATATGAAAAAGTCTAACAAAAAATTAGTTTTGACTATTAATTTTCCAGCTAATCTCAGACGTGGGCTAACAAATGATTCAACACTGCTTGCATAATGCAGTGTCCTTTTGTATGACGTCATTATGCAAAGGATTGAGAAGGCGTTTTCCTTCCAAAGGCACAGAGCTAAGACAAAAAGTGATCTAATCAATTAAGTACTTACATCAAAAGTTTATGCTTCGAAACTATTCCTCGAATTCATAAGTTGACAATACCATCAATTACTCCCCACTTTTCTTCAAACTTTCTGCTTTGAAACGACTCCTCGAATTCAAAAGTTAACAATTACTTTACATCTACAAAAATTTATATACAATGAGAGCTCTGTGAAATGGAATCTCCTATTCCTAGTAAATTTGTTGAAAAATATACTGCAAAATTTTTTATTGCATATGAGGTCACTTTTGGATGTTGGACTGTGGAAATAACGACAACTTCAATGACAGTAACATAACATAAATTTCATTTGTAAAACATAGGCACAGAAACAGCTTGTGTAAGGAATCATTGTCTTGTTTGTTGGGTATGCCAGGGCATTAACGATTGAATCGGGGGAAAATAAGCCATAAAGCATAAATCATCCCATGTCTCCAACTGTCGTTGATGTCCCTGGCATACCCAACAAACTAGACAGTGATTCCTTATACATGTATTGCATTTAAATGTTTAAAAACAAGTTGCGATTAATTTTCCTATTTTTTGAGAAAAAAAAAGGACTGATCGAGAAATACGATGACGTGAACCGAAAATTTACGCACGCGAATAAAAGTTGGTTTACAGTACGTGAATCATACGCATGTGTTTCAAGATAATTTTAAGGTTTAGTAAATATTCATGTTGGTTCGTTCACATTTCTACAATGATCTGCCTACTTTGACTGATATTACCTTCATAGCAAAGTTATGCAATTTTATCTCCGATTAGCCTATAGTTTTGTCATTTAAAAAAAATGGACTATTTTCATTTTTGATACAAGTAGCCCATAATGGCTGGGACTTCACATCTGTTCTGGATTTATACGGAAGAAATCTATCATTGGAAAAAAGATCTAATGGTACACGTGTAGCACAGCTCTGTAGTACGCAGATTTTTTTTGGAAGCTCCCCTCAGGGAAAACCTTTGCTTCAGGCCTCTAACAAGCTGTATTTGGATTGCTGTATATCAAATTACTATGCGAGCATTGATGCTCAAAACAAATGCCTGTGAAGACTTGTTTTATCTTTTAAACGCTAAAACTAGTCGTCGATAATTTCAAAGTTTTTAATTCAAGTTATTAAGTTATCTATATACTGCATGTTCTTCCTACTTTTTAAAAATACTTGTGCCATAGAATCAATGCTTAGTTTGTTTATAAAAGTACATGTAAAAGAGAGAAATATAAATACGATATGCATATTTCAAAGTGAGATTTGCCAGTGAATGTCATATTCTAATTAGAATAGGACGAATTATTCTACGGGCAGGTTGTCTAAAGGTTTGATTTAGGCGACGGAATCAGCAGAGGTTTGCTGAATGGGGGCAAATTCTCTAGCATTCTTGCGCATGCGTAGCCTGACATTTGCCCATGGCATCCGGTTTAAACTCGCTTATATATTTACTGCGTGGACCTCAGGGTCCACGCAATAAAATTGTCAAATAGATTTTTAAAATGTTGTCTAATAAATTTCAATTATACGATGCCTCCTATGTCAATCTCAATATAGTCCTGTGACACAGCAGCACGAGATTTACTAAATGAAGGATATGGACATAACGAACAGTATTCAATATCAAAGTTCATAGAACAATACAAAATAGGAGCAGAGCAAACAAGGACCTCTAAAACATCAGAGGTGGGATCAGGTGCCATGGAGTGAGCATCCCCTGCTGACCGGTCACACCCGCCGTGTGCTCCTTGTCGTGATCGGGATATGACGGAAAAATCAGTCGTCAATTCCGTGTATAAATAATGGACTAACAATTACTATGAAAAACGTCAGTCAGCATTTGACTCGATGATAAATTGTATTTGCTGCCAAGGTCATTGTATCGACAAAAGAACTTACAAAATGATGACTTTAAACGAGACTGCTGATATTCTTGTTTCATCAACTTGTTTGTCAATAATTTGCCTCGTTTAAGAAATTGTTCATATTGCTCTTGCATATCGAATCAACTGAGATATATAAACTCCGTATGCAGATGATGAAGGTATATTGCTGCATAAGTAAGGGAAGTTGACGATAGAAAAGTTAAAGTCATCACGTTTATCATAGAGCTTGGTTGTTAGATTACCATGAACGTCTTTTCAAGTAAAATATCCAAATATGAAACAGATGTCTCAAACTCTGTGGTATCTTTTATCTCAAGCTCACCAAGATATATCGTATCGACATTAGAATGGAAATAACCATTGTTAATTGACAATAAGTCGTCGATATATCTAAATGTTGAGTTGAAGGCCACAACAAGTGTTTTCTTCTTTTTCACGCATAAGATTTTGGACAAATTCTGCTTCAGATGAATACAAAAATAGGTCTGCTAATAATGGAGCGCAATTGGTACCCATGGGAATTCCACATAGATATTGTCAATCAAAAACTTAAGCATCTTTTTGATGTCAACTTCAGAGTACTTATGCGTGCAATCAGAATGTGTTTTAACAAAATGATTTTGCAAATGACCAATGACCAAATATAAAGCCTCCTTAACGATGTAAGTCATATAATGTAGATGTATAAATTTTCGTTTCGAAATAAAATTTCGTTGATTTGTCATCATAAATAGTTTTGTGGGCATTTAATTTCATTGTTTAGAAAGTTACCCTATTCAATATATAGTCAAATAAAATTTCATGTGGAATTTAATTTCGTTCATAATTGTTAACAATGAAATAAACGAAATTTAATCCCCCACGAATATTTGTGCTTTTACAGTAGATACTTAAATATTCTCAATGTTGTGTAAAGTGTAGATTGCTTAGAGTAGGATCTTTAGAAGAAAGGGATATGGCAAGACTGTCATTGCCCTTTCCCCACTGACTGACTCAAAAATGCCACCATTCAAATCTTCTTTAAACATCGAAGTAAAAATTATTAAACTTTTCAATCCCTGGGTTTTTTTTTTATCTCGTCAACGTGTAAGTTGACTTTTTCTGTGAAAAAAGTGGCCCTACCAATCTAGGGACCCAGTTTTTTTTTGTTGTTTTTTTTTTACCCTGAATTGGAAGAAGGCAAGCAAACATTATTTTAAATATGGCCCAACGATAGTTTAATAGATAAACAGATTTTAAAAAATCTTTTAGAATTCCTGAAGAACAACAGGATCAAGATGACACCCGAGTGAGCCCTGTGTCAGATGAATTGTATTGTAGGAGGACTTTTTGCTTCCAGTCGATTTGTCGATTGGGTGAATGTTTCTATATTCATCAAAATACAGGTATTACATTTCCTTTATCTTGTTTTTTTTTAAAATTATTTGAAGGAGATTGTAGTTCAATTTCTTGGTTATGCAATATCCTGTTCTGTATTGTGCAAATGAGTGTAAAGGACTTAATTTTGATTCATTTGCTAGTTGGCCTTGTGTGTGTTTGAATGGGTTTCTTTTGTTTTGCTGAATGATTCAGAATCCATGCTTAACATGTGACTGGAGGTACACTGATGCGGCATTATTGTCCGATTGTTACATGAACAAATATACACTGTAAACATAAAAAAATAATCTTGTTACCAGTAAACCGACTAGATTTTATTCAAAAATCTTCAAAATACTTAACTGCATAACAACGAGTATCAAAATAAAGGAAGTGTTTCGTTTGAATGGTTACATGAAGGGAAAGTTATCCTCTCCCTATGTCTTCATAGTTTTCAGATAAAATAGCTCGTACAGGATACAATTATCAGCCGTGTTGAAAAAGCACTTTGAGAACATTTCAATTATCGATTCGTAATGGAGATAGCCATCTCCTTCACAAAGGGTGACAGGTGAATATTATATATTTTCACATCTAAACATTTGGAATGCTCATAATCGACTTAAATATGGTAATTCAGAAGATAATCACAATGGTTTCAATTTCATTTATCATTTTTCCGTGACTTAAGGATATGCGATTCTTAGCCAGGATAGTGATATCACAGGAACAGCTTAGTCATGATGAAACATATTCATATAGAAATAATCTCAGGCAGTGCAGATTCGAATTTGTTCAGATCATGGCTATAGGGGAAACGGGCAAAAATCCTTTCCATGAAGCAAAATGACAATGATTCATACAAATATGCATATTTTCAAGTTTTATGGATTTATTTTTATTCTTATCCTCAAATTATGGATCCTTGGAAAGTATGGGATTGTTACATCGAGGGTATTAGTTAAGATATTGTAAATATATCAACAATAATCTTTAAAAAGAATTTCTAGAACAACCCGACAATGTACGTCATAGAGATATTTAAATTCTCAATGATGTGTGAGTGTAGCTTGCTTACAGTAGGAACCCTTTGAAGAAAAGGGTATGGCAGACCATCATAACCATCTCCCGACCCACTTGCTCAAAATAGCACGACTCAAAACTTCTTTAAACCTCGAAGAAAAGATTGTTTAATTTACCCTGAATTGGGAGACGGCAAGCAAACATTATTTTAAAGATGGCCCGACGATAGTTTAATTCTCATTGTAGATAAACAGGTTTTAAAAAAAATCCTTTAGAAATATTTTCTGAAGAACAACAGGAACAAGGTGACTCCAATGAGCACTGTGTCACATGATGTGTTTTGTAAGAGGATTTTAAGCTTCCTCTCGACTTATAGATTGAGTGCAATTCGACTGGTTGAATGCTTCTACGTGCATTGAAATACCAGTATTACATTTCCTTTCTCTTGTTTTTTTTTTTAGAAATAATTGAAGGAGATAGTAGTTCAGCCTCTTTGTTATACAATATCCTGTTCTGTATTGTGCAGATGAGTGTAAAGGACTTAATTTTTTTTATTCAATTGCTGGTTGGCCTTGTGTGTGTTTGAATGGATGTCTTTTGTTTTGCTGAATGATTCAGCATCCGTGCTTTACATGTGACTGGAGGTACACTGATGAGGCATTATTGTCCAATTGTTACATGCACAGATATAAACATAAAAAATAATCTTGCTACCAATAAAATGACTACATTTTATTCAAAAATATTTAAAAATACTTAATTGCATAACAACGAGTATCAAAATATAGGAAGTGTTTCGTTTGAATGGTTACATGAAGGGAAAGTTATCCTCTCCCTATGTCTTCCTATTTTTCAGATAAAATAGCTCGTACAGGATACAGTTATCAGTCGTGTTGAAAAAGGACTTTGAGAACATCTAAATCATCGATTTATAATGGAGATAGTCATCTATCTCACAAAGGGTGACAGGTGAATATCATATATTTTTACATCTGAACATTTGGAATGCTCATAATCAACTTAAATATGGTAATTTAGAAGATAATCACAATGGTTTCAATATCATTTATCATTTTTAAGTGAATTTAAGAGTAGCTAATAATGTTATTGGATAAAAAAATTAAATTTCTTGAACGACAAACATCGATTATGTAAAATTAAAGCCATTAAGATTTGTATCCTTGCAGCATATTTGAAAGTGTTGCGCTAAGGTTGGAGTCAAAATTTAATGTACAGCTGTAAATACATAATTTGTTTCTCTATGACAAATGTTAAAAGAATCATTTACCAATTTCTATGGTCTTAACACATTTTTCAACACAGACAAATAAAATTAAGAACCCACACAATAATATGAATCTGGTAAATCGAATATTTCTAAACCAATGAATTAATCATCTCTCATAAAACGATTCTCCTATCCTGTGGACTGTTCATGTAGTAGAACTTATTCAAAAACTATATGTCACACTGGTTGTGGTCTTCAGCTTGACATTTCGATGGCGTTTTATCAATTAAAAATAGATACTTCCATTAATATTTTGACGCAATTTATTATAATGAACTAGAAATAAAAGATACCCCAGAATCATATTTGAATATTTTACTCTATAAAAGGTGTTATTTATACCATAACAACAACTTATGATAAACGTGATGACTTCTTTTTTGAAAGTCTACTTCCCTTACTTGTTAAGCAAGATACCTCTATGCGGTTTATGTCTCCCAGTTGATTAGATACGCAAGAGCATATATACTCTAAGCATGAACAATTTCTAAAACATGGCAAGTTTTTGATCAGGAAGTTGATGAAATGAAGGATATGGAGATAACAAACAGTGTCCAATATAAAAGTCCATGAAACAATACAAGAGATCTCCAAAACATCAGATGGGATAGGTGTAATGCCTACCGGTCACACCCACCGTGTGCTCCTTTCATGACGGGAAATACGAAAAATTTGTTAATTCAGTGTATAAATACTAACAATTTATGAAAAATTACACATTGATAATTGTATTGTCTGACGGATTCGACCATTTCAAACTGATGTTTTATTCTTGTTTCATCAACTTGTTTGTCAATAATTTACCTCGTTTAAGAAATTTTTCATACGTAGAACATGCTCGAATCAACTGAGATATATAAACTCCGTATGCAGGTGATGAAGATATATTGCTGCACAAGTAAGGGAAGTTGACGATAGAAAAGTTAAAAAGCCATCACGTTTATCATAGAGCTTGATTGTTATATAGATTACCATTAATGTCTTTTTCAAGTAAAATATCCAAGTATGAAACAGATATGTCAGACTATCAATAACCTCGTTTAAATTTAAGTCATTATATCGAAATTCCATGGTCAATAAAATGACTTTGTCAGCAAATACAATTTTTATATAGTAATGTCGAATTCTGATGTACGTTTGCATATCATTATTTACACATTGAATTGTCTACGGATTTTACCGGGTTTTTTTCGATCTTGTAGTGTTTTGATAGATCCAACTTTTAAGTCCTTGCTCTCCCCCCACTCCATCTGTAGTGCTTATAAGCTTGATTACTCTTCGTTTTCTCTATATCTCAATGTCTATTCTGTCATTCGATTGGCAATCATAACCTATAACTCTATACACATCCATTCTGTACAAAGATCTATCAAATTGGATGCAGCAGTTTGCACATATTCTATATGTATACTTTTTCAGATGAGATTTGGAGAAGGATCAATAAAAGATTTCTCATAATGGTAAATAAATCATATGCATATATATATAAAGTTTGTGTAGATGTCAGGTAGAAATAGAGGTGAAACGTAGGTCATTATCATGATCACGTCTAAAGTTGTGTCTCCTTTTATGCGTCTTATTTTAGGTATTGAAGGTCAGTATGTCTCTTTGGGATTTGCTTTATTTAATCAGCATGTTGCTGAAGAACTGTTATGTCCTATTTAAGGAGGAAGATGCAATGATGCAGGAAACATTTTCTGAAGACCTGACTAGCACAATTCTTAATACTGGATATTTGTCGTCTCCTCTTTAAAAAACCCATCTTGTACATATTGTACATGTGTTTGAAAAGGTAAGTACTGCAGAATGTATCAGAAGTATATAGACTCCTTGCATTTTATCACTACTTCATTGCAAAAATACAATTTTGGTGAGATTTTTGAATTTTCTCATGTTGTATAATTGGATTATAATTAAGGTTTCGTCAAATTAAAGGTCAACATGTCCAAAAAATTATTTTTAAAATAGCTCGAAAACTGTGAGGTATCAATTAAAATCTTTTACAGTTAATAAATATATCATTGATTAACGGATAAAAAGAATCACTTGAAAACAAATATTTACAAAAAAAAATATTTTGAGAAAAATTGTTTCAAAAAATGTGCATATATAAAGAAAAAAGCACCTGCTTAATTCTGTCCCTTTTGTGAAAACCATCATTGCAGAAATAGTATATGTTTATCAATGAAAGGCAAGTTGGACGTAAATGATCCCTGAAAGGTTGTTATTGAAAGCATGACATGTAAAAAGACAAGATCTTTATAAAATCCGCCATTTGCACTGTACTTTCGCTTTCAATTCTTAACATTTGGACAAAATAAACGGGGATTACAACTTTCCAGAGGCTATCGAAGTCCAACTTGCCCATCGTTGATAAATATATCTGCAATGATGGCTTTCACGTAAAGCACGGAATTAATTAGATGTATTTTTTTTAATGTATGTATTTTTTAAAAAGAATGTTTCTCAATAAATATTTTTTTCTAAATATTTGTTATCAAGTCATATTTTCTTTCTGTTAATCAATGATATATTTATAAACTGTAAAAGTTTTAACTTTATACCTCACATAGTTTTGGAGTAAAAACTAATGTGAAAAAAAACAATTTGTAATATTTTTTCAAAATGTTATAGTTTATATAATCTTTTATATATCAAATTCTGTATTTCATTGTTTTAATAATTTATTAATAATTTATTTTTCACTCATGTTTTTAAGACATTTGAAAACAAAAAAGAAAAGCTTCATGTATGATTCGAACTCTCTCCATAGCGCAAAAAATTATATACAAATGTGATTTTAACGGGTTTGTTAAGTAAATTTTTTCAGAAAAGTTCAAAAGAATTATAAGAAAATGGTTATTTCATTATATAGCGACAAGGTAAATATTCGTTTTTTTTTTTAACCTAAATATGCTTAACTGTAAAATAAAGATATGATAACGTTTTGTTAAATAAAATAATAAAATAAAAATGAACATGATTTTAGAAAAATATAACTTTTTTGTGAATTTTGAAAAAAAACATAACAACCGAAACCTTAATTCTAGAAAAAAATCATATACAAATTATTTTAACTTGACTTCAAAAGAATTATAAGAAAATGGTTGTTTCATTATATAGCGAGAAGGTGAATATTTTTTTAACCGTAGTAAAATGATATGTACATATAAAAATGACTTGTACAAAATATAAAACGACATTGTTTGTATTCTATTTTGAATTTTGATTATGAAGAATAAGACTTCGTTTTATGCCCTATAATCGATTGAATATTTACTAAGAGTACATATATTATGATATGTGTATATTCTATTCATTAAAAGCTAAAACTATCATACAACTGCCTTATATTGGTAAACTCGAATGATGATGCCTAAAGAAGGTAAAGATTTTCTCAAAAACAATAAATATATCTTAATTTAGTAGAAATAAGATTAATTGCAGCCTAAATTAACTTCATGTAATCTATACCAACTAATTATGCAAATGTATTGATGAATTCTGATTCCATGTGATTGTTGTACTGAATGTCGCTTCTAATACATCTAAGCATGAATCTTAATTATAATATCTCCCAAATTATCATCATATCGTACACTTGGCTGTTATTCACATTATGGCTTGGCTTTCAAAAGTGCTAGATTCTGCGAGAGAAATTATAAGTGCCTTTTACCTTCTATTGTGCTTTTACAAGCCACTAAGAAATGTGAAAAATGAATAGTTTGAATTATAAAATTTTGAGAGTGAATAAAAGGGATTGATAACAATATTCGTAACTATTTTTGCAGAAAAGGTAAGATTTTTTTCTCTTAATTAGATGTCTAAAAAGATTTCAATGTACTTATCGCGATAACTAAGATTGATCATATACAGTAACAACAATTGATCTGAAGAACCACTGCTTAGTTCTTTTCACTCTCTTAATCTGATCTTAAAAATAAAAATTATAGTTCATGAAAAGCATCTTCTTATATAGCCTAGGTAGATTCTATATATACATATTATTGTTTGACAAAAATCAGTTTTTATCATTATGCTCTTTTTTATCCAAGATATATAAAACATTTGGATATAAAAACCTACATTTGACTTTGTTTTGTAGATGAATCTTGGTTTGAGAAATGCTTCACAGCTTTTTATAAGCGCCGTTTCCTCCTTGAGGGAGAATTACAGTGACAGTGAGTACGATGTTCGGGTTTTCAGAGCTGAGCTAATGCCAGCGTTAATCTTCGTCTCCTGCCTACTGCCGATTGGGATTATTGGAAATGCTTTTGTTTGCTGCATTTATCATAAGAAATGGCGGGAAAGCCGACGATCGTCCCGTTTGTTCATTTTATCTCTGGCATGGATTGATTTAAGTAACTGCAGTATAACGATGCCATTTGAGATTGTGTTGATGTTAAATTCAACTACGTTCGACAACGCCATAATCTGTAAATCCTTTCGGTATTTAACCTTCATGCTTAACTGCATGTCGTCTATTATACTAATTGGTATTGCAGTAGATCGGTTTATCGGAATTCGATTTTCTAGGGAAAAGGCCTTCGGAATACGAGAGGTCAAGATCTGTATAATAATTGCCACATTTATATCTGCCTTAACATGTTGGCCTGCATTTCTCTTATATGGCACTCAGACTTACTATCGGAATGGTGTAAAATCAAAAGCCTGCCTCATTGACAATAGATATAAACATACCATATTTCAGTTTGCACACAGTTTATATCTCATAGTAAGCAGTCTGCTAGTAGACTTTATATTAATAATTTTATACTTATTGACATGGAGATCAATTTATGTAATAAACAGAGGATTCTCAAAGATCAAATTTTATGAAGGAAACAAAGGCTTGAAATATGGACGACTAGACGGTTTTCTCTCTTGCTGTAAGAAGCATGAAAGTTCAGAGTCTTCAAACGCCTCTTTCAATTCGACCACTACTGAAAACACTTTAATAATACAAAACAATGGAGAATTAAAAGAAAATTCAAGTTCTGGGAACCAGTTGACTGTCCCTATGGAGAGATGTTACAAATCAGGAACCCCAAGAAACAGTGTGTATTCAATCAGATCCGAAAGTATAAGATTCGGACCAAAAATACACGTCACAAAGTCCTACATTATGTTGTTCTCTGTGACAGTTGTGTACATTTGTACGTTTTTACCATTCTGTGTTATTGCTATACTCAGGTGTGTTAACCCGGCCATATATTCCACATTATCTGTGATGGAAACAAACTTATATCAACTATTTTTACGGTCGTACATGTTAAATATGGCAGCTAATCCGGTAGTGTACTGTTTTGTGAACAAAGATTTCAGGAAAGACTGCAAGAAACTTTTTACTTGTTCTTCAAATAAATCAAAGTGGTGAATAAAAAATTGATGTTTCCAAGGACTTGGAGTGTGAAGTTTATAAAACAAATAACACTTATGAGCCATTTGCGTCATATGTCTATAGATGAAGCTTCTACCAACAATAATGTGTCTGGGTGTAAAAAATAAATCAAGACATGCATTATACTGCACGAAAACAAAACCTATTCAAATGCCATTACAATCTCCAACAAAGCAAACAAAGTGTAACACTTCATAAAGGATGGAATGAGTGATAGGGAACACAAGGAGTCCGTCGGATCTCTGCTTGTTGTTTAAAAAAACACAATGAAAAAAATTCATCTTGAAGGTCCATACATTTTAGATATACGTTAATTTATATGTTCTTCTAGAACACCCTATTTCTAAATTTACATTTTTCAATTTTTTATGGAAGTTATCACTTAATATTGAATAAAGCATTTTGACATTTTCTTTTCAGATAATTCAACTATAAACTGTATATCACTTTTTTAAGTGAACTTTATTTTCGCGTAATTCTAGGAGACAGTGTGATCGCGAAATTTTAATTCATGCGTATAATAAAATTCCTTCGGATTATATAGAGCAATAATCACAATTCGTGAAAATTTTGTCTCGCTTAACAAGAATCAATGACTGTCTCGCGAAAATAAGGTGTCGAGAAAATTAAGTGATTTGCAGTATATGTATCCATCGCTAATGGAAAATGTCGGTTTTGTACACTCATTATACATAAAAAAGAAAAGTATTTTGTTGCATTCATAAAAGTAAATGTTTTGCTTTCATGAAAATCATATATATTCCGATAATATTAATATGTATATTTATTTTAGACATATGTAACTAATTATATCGCCGAGACATATATTATGAAGTTCTATCATCTTTCAGATGCAGTATTGTCAAAATGCACGAATGAAAATGTAGTTTTTATTCTATAAAATAGTGTATGATAAGATAGAGAGAATTATTATGTCAGCTATTTAAAGCATTGATCCTTTCCATTGATTGCTTCGTATTAATTTCATATATACGTAAAACAACTGTAAATTAATGTTATCAACAGACAAAAATTGGTTATGATAATGTACAAATACATGTAGGCAATTAGAAGTATACGAGAATTTGGGTCTTTTTATATAGTATTAACAGAATTATCTATTTCAAATAATCATCACGTATCTGCTTTCTTTTGAATTTATTTTTCATGAAATCTATTACAGTCAAACTTACTAAACTAAAAGACAACATACATTTTACAGTGTATATTCCTGCTTTTCGAGAAATGCAAATTGATATAAAAACACACACTGCTCTTATATTTTTATTTCCAAACTTCCTCCATAAACATTTTAGTATTTAGAGACAATAATTTAGTCGAAGCTCTTTCTTTTTTTTTAATTGAAAAACTGTTACCTTTATAGACAGGATTCCATTTCTGAGTAGTACAGAGTTTAAATCCTGCCGACAATCTTACAATAACTTCTGTTGGAAAAGTTATAAGAGCATTGAAAATTGACTCTAATAATACTTTTCTTGAAAATGAAGCAAGCATTTACAACTCCCTCGATCCTTATCTGAGGATATATGTTTTTTTTTATTTATTTTTTTTTAAAGTAAAGCTAAGCTCTTCAGTATAGTAGCAAATATCATAAAATTTTAAGACATTACGAAAAGGTAGATATTACAGCGATCATTTACCAACCCAGTTCAGATTTCGAATCGTAAACAGGAGAAAACAGTTGCTTCAACTCCCAGAAGTAGGAGCATGTGCGTAGGAGGAAGAAATCTTCCTTTTACAATCAGTCACGCCTCAGTTGATCCCTCTATTGAACAAATAAATGGAATAATCCATAACATGGTATAAAATATGGCCTAACAATTTGTGAAAATCATGTGAGTCGGAATACGATTAAACGATAGCTTATTTTTGCAAACAAGGTTATAACGACCTTAAAATTTGCTAAATGTTGCCTTTTAAAAAGATAATAATGCATGGTTTACGCCACTGGATTCATAAATTGAAATGCAAGCAAAATAAATTCTTTTTTTATATTTCATTTATCTATATGTGTGCTTTTATCATAACTTTAGATAACAGATGTAATTTAGCAAATGTTTGCAATCCAGTATAACACTGGGCATATAACATATTGTGTAAAAAAAGACTTATTCAAAATCATTTAAGGTTCAAAAGATCAGATACTGGCAAAATTGGCTTAAAGATCCTTAAACAGATTGTGTCATTTTTAGCATTCAATAAACATGATAAAACACATATGAATTATTGGTCTGTTAAAAAATAAATACAATGAAATATGTATGGAGATAACAAACAATTTTCAAGCTCACAAGTCCATCTAACAACACAAGTTTAGGAGCAGATCAAAACACGGGCCTCTATAACGTCAGAGGTGTGATCAGGTGCCATGGAGAAGTAAGCACCACTGCGATCAGTCGCGCCTGTCATGTGCGCCTTTTCATGATCGCGAAATAAAAACAAATACGTATTTGTTTTTATTTCGCGATCATGAAAAACAAACAATCAAGTGTGTAAAATAATCAAAACGAAAAACGTCCGTCAGCATTTGATTTAATGATAGATTGTTTTAGCTGACAATGTCATTGTATCTACCATAGAACTCCCAAAATAATACTTTAAACGAGACTTCTAATATTCTCGTTTCATCAACTTGTTCGTCAATAACTTACTTTTTTTTATATTGATCAAACAAAAAACGTGCTCTTGTGTATATAATCCACTAATAATCAACTTATAAATATAAACCCCGTTACATATGCAGGTGATAAAGGTCTATTGCTGCAAGAAATGCAACAAGTATATACGGAAAGTTGACTATTGAAAATTTCAAGTTTTTCACGTTTATCATAAAGCTTGTTAATTACCCTCTTATTCCAGTAAAATATCTTTTTTCTAGTAAAATACCGGGGTATCTAGATATGAATTTCAAACATATTTGTCAGACTTTGTTAAGAAAAAACTTTTTATTTCAAGCTTACAGGGACATTTTATCAACGTAAGAATGGAAACCATTGTTAATTGACAATACATCGTCGATATACCAGTATCTAAATGTCTAGTTGAAGGCCGAAGGAAGTGTTACCTTCATTTCAAGAATTAGTACCGAAAAAAGTTCTATGATTACAAAATAAGTCTGCTAATAACTGTATAACGGAGGGCAATTCATACGTACATGTATGGAAATTCCAAGAAATTGTTGAAGGACGTGGTCTCCAAAAACCTCGTAGATATTGACAATCAGAAATTTAAGCAACCTTTTTGATATCAATTTCAGAGTTCTTGTGTGTATAATTTTAAAAAAAAATTTGCAAATGACCAATGACAAAGTAAGTAAATAAATATTGAGTTCCATGTCTGTTGAAATATTAGATATTTAAAAAACTGGACTTTATTTTATTGTAGGAAATGGTTGTTTATAAGGTTGAAAAGACGCAAGTTTTCATGTTGAACATTGCTTTTTGTTAGTTTTAGGATGTCTGTCTGTTTGATTTAATGATAAGCTAATATGAGAAATCCGAGTAAGAACTTGATCATTGCATTAGGGTTTAAATTCCAAAAGGAGACTGTTTAAAGTATAAAAATTGTGGCAACAAATTATCTTCAAAAGCCATAAAGATTTAATTGGATACCTAAAAGATTTTTATTAATATATGAAATGTGTTAATTGATCAAATTTGAATGAAATTGAATGATTAATGGAAAATGCATAGCAGGTGTTTTGAAATAAGCAATTAAGTAATCAAAAATTCCTGAAAATATATTTAAAGTTAAAGTTAATCATATTATATTTGCTAATTTTCTGCAAGTTATATAATATGATTAACATTCAGAGAAAGATGGAAGTTTTTGATTTCCAGAATTATAATACACAGTGTAAAAGCCTTTTGCTATCATTAAAAATCACTTCTTACTTTGAAAATTCAGAGACATTTTTGTGAGCATGTATTAATTTTTTTTTTCAATCAGTCTTATAAAGAAGAATAAAATGAAAATTGTTGCATGAAAAAAATTTATTTTGAAGCTTAATTTTGATGCATTTCAAATTAAATATTAATTTTTGGAGTTATCCTTCCTGGCTGAGGATCGGATATCCTTAAAGTATAAAAATTGTGGAATTTCTTCAAAAGCCTGGATACCTATGATTTTTATTTTTGAAATGTGTTAATTGATCAAATTTGAATTGGAAAATGCATTCGATCCTGAAAATATATTTGAGATTTACCAATTTTCTCTATATAATATGATAAACTTGAAAGATGAAGTTTGAAAAAATATCGTGGGTAAAAACACGTTACTTCAAAAATTGGACATTTTAGGCTATGTGGCAGTCTGGTAGGCTATGTATATTTTTCCGACATATCCTTATATTCAGGGTTTTGCGCAGACAGTCGGACTTTGGAGTACATGTATATATAAGGACCAATTACTTTGAGGAGAGAAATAAAGAGAGATGAATGCGTATGAAATTGTTCTTTTTATTAATATGTAAATAAAAAGGTAAAAAGGTTACGTACTCAATGAGAAAACCTAGGGCTTAATTGTCTGCCGAATATTTTAAGCTTTAGAAATCCGTATGGCTTTCTTCTTGTCCCATGGCCTAAACTGAACACAGACAATTCGTATTTCCACTCTCCATTTTAATACTTTTAGCATTCACTTGTGATTCATAAACCCTTAGAGGATGTTGTAATGAAACGCAAATCCAGATGGTATGAGGAAGCATTATATATTCAGGATAAAACGATTGGAAAGAATTACGAGTCCAGATTACAAGAATTTTCCTCAATTCACGTTGTATTTTCATTTATAATAAATTAGTAACGAGGACATACAACATATGTAGCACTGACACGATTTCAGTATTTGATATATATTTTTTTATACTGGTTACAAAATTATTTTAATTCTTAAGTAGGGTTTATTTTCTTTGAAATGTGCGAAAAAACTTAAAACCTTGATAAGGTCATTCTAGTATTCAAATTATTTCCTATTCAATTTATCTCTTTCTGAACGTTCTTTTTTTCTTTTTTATAATATTAGGATATTGATATAAAGAAAACTGAAATTGAGATCGGTCATTCAAGGCACATTAGTAGTACAATCAAGTCCTCTTACTCCCGTTATTCTTCAAAATACTAGTTAGTTCTATTCTATTCCTATTCCACTGTTGACCATGATTGGAACTCGAAACTTTAGGACCCTAGGCTGCTTGCATATTAATCATGACAATGTGTATCTTGAAAAAAAAAATTAAAGTATTGTTACCAAGACAATACGTATCCTGATATATAGTTTACCATCAAACCATGTCGCCCGCACGAGGCGTAGTGATAAGAGTGTTTTCTAGATAGAATCGTTGACTGAGGGATTGTTCCTTATTTCACTGTTTCGAAGTCTCCTGTGAGAGATAAGTTAAGATGAGCCTATATAGCAATGTCCCTTATTCAATCAAATGTTGATAACAAAAAATAGTTAAATTTTTTTTCTAATTAATCTTGTCGTACACAAGAGTACTCTGAATCTTATATTAAAGGGGATGTCTAGACACCTTAGGTGAAATAAAAACAAAATGTAAACAATTTTCAAATGACTAAAGTAAACTAGAATTTGATCAAATTTCAGGACATGTGTAGATAATTCATACACTGTACTTTTGCAGTAAAGTGCTTTTTATATGCTCTCTAGAACTGCGCAACTACACAATTCAGCAGATCGAGCATTAAAAAATCCAAAAAAAGTGTGAATTAATGTTCTCACTACATCCATTTGTTGAGAAAATGTCTAAATTTTGCATTGTTAAATGGTAAATTCGAGTTCAGAACAAGGCACTGTTGTCTTCAAATGAGTATAAAGAAATGAGTATAAAGAACCCAGAAAGTAGTTCATGGATAGCAGCACGTGATCTATTTTTAGCAATTTTTCTAGGCCACTTCTTATTACTGATGGAGGCACATAATGGTCTAAAATGAAGAAACTTAAAACTACAGGAAAAGTAATAATACACCTCTATTTTGAAAAAGTAAGAGATTTTTAATTGTCTGAAAGCAAAGAACTGTAGAATTTGTTATATTACGCTAATCTATATAGCAACTGTTCAATATTAATTATTATTTACTTTAATTTATCATATTACACACAACTCCCAAATTTTAATGTGTTTACATACTTTAAAATATTTTTCTATCTTAATTCTCTTGTACTTTAGGGCATTATGTGCCTCCATAATAAGAAGTGGTCTGGAAAAATTCTGTGCTAAAAATAGATCACGTGAATAGTACTTTCATGGTCATTTTGAAGACAACAGTGCCTCGTTTTAAACTCGAAATTACCATTTAATAGTGCAAAGTTTAGACATTTTCTCAAGAAATGGTTGTAGGACAATAATGCACACTTAGCATCTTTTTTTGGACTTTTTTAATGTTCTGCTGAGTTGTGTAGTTGCGCAGTTCTAGAGAGCATGTCAAAAGCATTTTCTGCAAAAGTATGAATTATTTAAACAATTAAATCATGCATTCAGTTATGCATATTTATTGTATCTTTATCATAGGACTTGAAATTTGATGAAATTATAGTGTACTTCAGTCATTTGAAGAATTGTTTACATTTTGTTCTTATTCCACCTACGGTTATGGCCGGACATCTCCCTTAACCTGATGCTGGAGTTTCTCATGGACACTCTTGTGTACTTAAATATCGGAGACAGATCTTCTGCTTGAATTTCTACAAGAACCAATCGTGTTAGATTATGAGCAGATGTGAATATACGTTTCCATGAAGAATTTCTTTAAAAACTTATATATGAGGAAAAAAAACTTTCCATCGAAATTCCAACAGATTATTTGAAAACCTGGTCAATAAAAACTATATAGATTTTGTCAATGAGGAATTTCAGATCTCTTTAGTGGACGTTTTGCGAGAAGCACCGACTTTTACAGTTGACGGTTTACTTTGACATTTAAACCTGAAACATGTACAGATGTTCAGAATCAAAAATAGATAAGAATATCTTTCTAGTGGTTAAAGGTATGATGTTTATTTTCGTTTACAGGTGTAATTAAATTTTGAGCTAAATATTTATATTGTAAAAGAGCTTCCAAACATTGTCCTCGTGTAAAAGTAAGCTGTCAACAGTAAAAGTCAGCGCTCCTCTCAAAAGTCTAGTACATGTACTTTCATTTAGAATCAGATTTTTAAAGTAAGATTGTAGATGATCGATTAATACATTTTTGTTATAAATTCTTGGGCAGGATTTTTATTGAAGAAACAGCTGGCTTTGCCAAATCCCTGCTCTTTTATTCATTACAAGGAATAATTGTATAAAGCGGGAAATTAAATGTTATAATGCTAATGTAATGATGTTTGAGAAATTTTGAGCTTTTAACATTTTTAAAAAGTTTTTTTTTTATTCTTTTAAAAATTATATCTAATTAAACTCACTTCTTGAATTTGTTCTAGATCTAGAACAATAAGTCTGAACTTTCTCCTTCACAGAATTTTAAATTCTGTGCGCGTCTGAAACATTGAAATCTCACTTTTCTCCCTTTTCGTTGCCTCAAGACTGAAGTGTGATAGTCAACTTACTACAGACCTCTACATAACTCTGATCAAGGAGACATTTCTTTACTATGTGCATTTTATTGCATCTTTTTAAATAAATAATATCAATCTAAGCTATAATAGTGAAATTAAAAATTCGGAAATAAAAATAAATATTCAAACATAAAGTGTATAACATGGTGTGAAAACATCTTATTGATCATTATTCTTGTTATTCTATATAAATATAAAATTTCAGATCAATTACAAAAGAACATTTTAATGACGGATCCCGGCTCGGGGGCCATAAAACTTAGATGAGCTCACTTTTAATCACAGCCTCACCTTGACCAAAGAAATTGATAGTAAAAAAACGAGGCTAAGATCAATAGTGAGCTGGTTGAAGTTTTATGGCCCTGGGGCCAGATGCCCTTGTCATCCATAATGTTAGTTACAATCCCAATATTAGCAATATTAGCGTCTAATTCTCGTTTTATTTACTTATAAAAAATATTTCTTGTAAAGACACATCTCTGTCTTGATGAAAGCAGATCACGCAAAATACATGTTTTTTTAGAGAAAGATTTAAGAGGGGATATATCTAGAAAAAATATACCTAAGAGATCACGCCAAATAATCAGACTTTCCCGTTTGTTACACTGACATATACTCCTTTACAATGGGATGATGGATAAAATTACAAAGAGAGGTTCTATAACTACAATACAGTTTGTACATGGAAACTATTTCAAACAAAATGAAAAAGTCACATTGCATTAGAAAAATAGACAAGTATAAAAATCAAAACTCACAACATATAGTAAATGGACGGATCAGCTCTTATACTAGTTCATGTAGATGCCTATCATAAATTAATTTATACAACATGCAACAACAACAAAAATATGCAAATGACAAGCAATCTTCATAATAAACATTTGTTATCAGTCTAAGAACATTTCAAACAACTTTGTTCTTGTCAAAATGAGGCAAGAAACATTAACGAACACACAAGCATGAATTGTTTCTCCTATTTACATTTACTGAGCAGTTTTAAAATAAAATGCATGGAATTTACCATCATAAACGTATTCATGTGACAGTAAATTATCAAGAGTTTAAAATAATCACAATCCATTGAACTCAACTTAAATGTTTAAATATTTCTGAACAAAATATTACAACACCAATTTACAATGTACATGTTAGACTACAAAATAAAGAATGTAAATGTGGACATGGTTTTACGGTACGTAAGAAATCAGAAGTATTTCGAAAAAAATTAAAGACACTGATAGATTTTGAAAAAGTTTCACAAGATGTTACGTTTGATAAATATATACTGCAAATTCTTAAAGAGGCTTAATGAGTGTTCTGAAATAATGAAAAAAAGGCATTTATATATAATTTGTTGCTTAAAAATAACAGCATTCTGATTAAAATGTGTAGCAAACTACCTATTTCTACTACGTAAAGCCCATTCTTTTCACTCCACACTCACAACAAAACTTGGCTTCCGATAATGGGTACTTAGATCCACATTCATGACAAAATTTGGCACCTGTTTTACCCAGAGAGTTTCTTTTATCATGGTTCGCATTAGAATAAGAATTCATATGGTCATTGTCTGAACTACTGCTATAATATCCGGATTCCGACTCTTTTGTTCCATAGTGTATCACTCCAGGTGAAATGGTGCCCCTATTAGCGCCTCTGTTGAACGAGAAAATAAAAAAATTGAACATTACTATTATTATTATTATAAAATTTGTAACATGAAGTAGTTTATGCAAAAATGCCCTTTATAATTGTACCTTATTCAGAACATTTTAAAGTAGTTTATTAATTTCCTAACAACTAAGGTTTGATCAGACAAGTATATTACGAAATACTTTCTAAAAATAATGAAGAAATCAGAAAGATTGTTCATTCATGAAAATTTGAAAAATTAAATGAAATATGCTGGACGTTGATCTTTAATGCAATATTTTCCTTGATTTTAGTACATTTAGAAATTTACTCATTTAAATTGTATGTTTAATGAATAAGTTGTTCATCGAAGTGCATGCTATGCTTATATTTCATTATGTGAATAATGTTAGAAACTTCGTTAGATGAGAATACTTGTTTTCACAATGCCTTTTCCTGTAATTTTAATAAATGGAATTAAACATATACGTTATTTTTAATTTCAATATTTTTTTAGAATTTAAAGTCTTTTGAGGGGATTTAAGTATGATAGCACATACCCAATAATGAATCTTGTTTGAGAAAATTTTTATACATGTTTAATTGAAAGGTGAAGAATGATTGGAGCGTTTTAGAACTAGGAAAGGGGCTGATCCTTTCATCCTTAAAAGCTTTTTCCAATCAAGCACTATAGCAAAATCATTTATCCCACAATATTTGTTTTGCATAGAATCATTTATCACACAATATTTGTTTTGCATACGAGAAACCTAATTTGCACCTAGATCTAACCAGGTGCAAATTTACATACAGAAACATTTTTTGCAAATACATGCAAGGGCGTTTACAGCCAAATATGCTTAAATGAGTTTATAAGCATCTGTACATGTATGTATCACTTGCTTCTGATAAAAATCTCGCAGTATAAACAGGGTATTTATTATTGAGAGATTATACAAAATAATGTTAAGAAACAATTCAGGTTCTGAATATTTCCTGGAACAAAAAGAATGGAAACATTTTGCCTTCAAATTGATTAAATAGTAATTAAAATCAGCAATATGAATCCTTTTGAATTACTGTGGAAGTATTTAAAGGCATATTAAACTCAGAAGAATAACATTACAAGAAAAGTGAAATTATGTTCCAAATTGGTGTTTACAAAAGAGTAGAAAACAGGGTGAAATCTTAAACAAGTCCGAAAAAAGTACAATTACTTGGTAATTGGTGATTTGTGACGACAGTCAAAACAAAACAGCTAGAAACAATGACAATAATGATGGATTTTCAGTAAATAAAATCTTGATAAACACGTTCTTACAAGATCGACCCTCGTTAATATCAATTCTTTAGCACCAGGCTTCAAACTGCAAGCACTCTTATTAATGGAAAATCAGTCAGAGACAGAACTATCTAGGTTCTTGTGAATACCACAAGGTATTAATGTCTGCAAATGGAAAACAATTGCTCTCTGCTGACGAAATATAAAAACTAGATTTGTTATTTGGCGCACGAGATCTTAATGATCTAGACTATATAACGTGAATAAGTACAACTGAAACAAGTTTAAGTACGAAATGCTCTGCAAAAATAAAACTCATGTTAAATGTTAACCACATGAAAAAAGATAAATTGTGCACAATGGGAACAAAATCCTTCCAATAACTTTTTATGTGACCTAGCTTTTCCAATGATTAATCAAAAAAAGTTAAGTATTTAATCATCAGTCTCCTCCTGCAAAAGAGCTTAGTCACATTAAGATAAACAATTCTGGGATGATCCCATTTAGTATAAGCGATTAATTACGTTATTCTCCAGCATTAGAAATGTTTAATCAGCTGATTGCTCATTCCTTCCATTATGAGCAAGGTTGTCCCCTGTACAAACCATTTCCGATGCAATGATTATAAATGTTATATATCTATTTAACTATTTATATAAAGGAATCACGCAGCGTTTTGATCATAGTCATGCTCATGCATTTACTTACGCTGATTTGTGTCGTCTTAATAAAACAAAAAATAAAGAAATATAACACAAAGTACATGTTAAACAGAAAAGAATTACAACCTGCATTTAATGAAGAAAAGGAACTGTGTTACATGTACCTTAGTAAAACTTGATGAACACACAGAAATGAGTTTTGGCAGCAGAAAAATAAAAACTTGAAAATTGACAATCGCAAAAGTAGCAACTTGCAGTGCTGAAGAAATGCAGTAATATACCTCATGAGGCGATTATTTGAGGCACTTTTAATGCCCGCCGAATGCATTTCCCGCCGAGCTTCTTGATACGCCCGGCCATCTCGGCCAGTTCTAAGGGCACGCCCATTTCCATCATACACGGAATCCTCTCCGTACTCACTGGCCTAAATACACACAGTAAGAGGTAACGTCACACAATCTTTATGGACACCTACATAGTCCATTCAATTTTATCATTTAAAAACAAAAATTTATTTAACCATTTTTAATTTCTGATATTCCCATATATTCTATAATTTTTTTTACTTACTTACTTTAACTACAGCACAATGTTGTTAATTTAAAGTTTTTAGTCAAAAAAAATTAATATTTATTAGTCAGCCACCGCAGTTTAAACCACAATGTGTTGTTAAGGCAATTTGAAAGAACATGTAAATTAGTGCATTTTACATGTAATTCTAATGAAAAAAAATTATATATTTATCGCATAGTCTAAGGATTTATATAGCGTAAGCATACTATGCCGAAATAGTGCACGGCCTTCTTTTGTGAATAAAATTCTTCAGTGCACACACCGGGAATCGAACTCACGTCCATCAGGTTGCCAGTCCGATACCTTATCGATTACGCCACAGAGACGATCACTGATTGGGAGAATTTTATTAAACATATAAACTTAATTTATACAATTGACACAAGAAGGAGAAAATAGGCAAATATTATTTGAAAACAGTTATATTTATTCTAAGGAATCTTACATAAATGTGTACAACAAAGTTTCAAACTAATTACATACAGGTAGAATTGATATTGCATTAAAACGCTTTTTTATATAGCGCTTGATTGAAGGATGTAAAAGAAAATTATTACATGTAAACAAAATTACTAACAAAACAGAAAATAAAGAAATTGGGACGGAAAATCCTGATTTAGAGAAAATACTAGTAACCAAAATAAATAAGCATGCAGCTAATTTTAGCATGAAGATTTTGAATGAGTTTTTGCAAGTTCGCTGTATTACCACCATTATTTTCAGGAAAAAATCAAATGGATTGGCATAAATAATTCAGCATAATAAAATTACTGCCCAGTTGTGCACTCGCCTCCGGCTCGTGCAACAATTACAAATATCAACACTATTATATAATTATCTGTAGCAATATCTTTAGAGTGTTCCTTTTTTCTTTTCAGGTTTTGAAATGATTCTAGTTGCACTTAACAATTATAAATAAAGGGTTGAATATCACTTTACACTTCAGATCCCTATTCCCCGCAGGCTCTGAAAGAAACTCTGTGGTTATACGGAAGTCGACAATTGTTTTTTGATTCATTTTAGGGTATTTGAAGCCAAAGTCAAATGGTTTGTAAATCGATATGTCTTTCCTATGATTGTAGGCGATGTTTGTAAAAAATAAATTACGTTAGGTTCGTTGTGTTTGAAGAGAGGTTGGTCGATTCTCAGGAATTGAAGGAGGAACTGATACAATAGAATATCCTTTAACAGTCAGGAAAGAGAGAAAAGGTGTTCCATAGGAGTGCACTCACACATATAGACGTAAGACTTCGTCGCCCGAGTGGCGCAATGATAACGTCTGCTCTTAAGTCACAGAGTAAATTGCTAGTTCCTGTTTCACAAAAGAACTTATCAAAATTCTTTTAAAAAAGAATAACATTTTTTCAAAGTATGCAAAACAGAAACTTATAAGCAGAATTCAATTTTGATCTAAGTTGTTAGTTCTTTTGTAAAACGTGTCGCGGGTTCGAATCCAGATAACGGATTTGGCAACCAGACAAGAGCGCATCAGGGACAAACACTCAATTTAACTTCTGAGCAATAATTTTGGAAAAAGGAAACACATTTTAAAAATCGATAATTGATTTTGAAATTTCTGAGAAGAAAATGGCACTTTACCGACCGAGCGTTTTTTTTTTATCCTTAGTCGGGAGAGGGCAAACTAATATTTAAAGATGACCCAGAACAAATCTTCCTTTGAAGCAATTCCAACATGCTATATAGTATATACCTGGTACATTTTACTACAACTAGTACTGATTTAAACGAGAAATCGGGATAGCTAGAGACACATCTTTTATTTTTGCACCACTGAGCTGGGCATCGACTACAAGAGTCGATGGCGCCAATATGCGATTGTGAGATGTAGCAAGGAAGCAATGTCGCAATGATGCTATGACGATGACATGATGGAGATGGTGTCATAGCAGGATGGAGCAATAGTGAACATCTCTTCGTCATTCTACCACATCACCATCGTCATTGCACCATCGTGTCAACATTATTGCATCAATGGACTATTGTTTCATCGTGCAATCGCATCATCGAGACTTATATATAATCACTGTAAAAACCATCCTACCATCGCACCATCGTCATTTCACCACCGTTTCATCACTTTTGCATCACCGAGCTATCATTTTTATCGTGCAATCACATCATCGAGACTTTTAAAGAATCTTCAACAATGTATTGAAGTTATATCTTTTTTCATTTAAAACCAATTTTTTCACTCATCATGGTTTATACGCAAATGCGCACAAAAAGACCTTGGTTACGTACACAACAAGCCTATTATGCCTAAAAAGGTTTCACCTCAATTAGATGAGTAGATACCAATCCGCGGGAACACTCGCAGACATATTGTCACTGGACAAGCAGAAATTATAAAGTAAAAAAAGGTTTGTTTCCAAATTCCGTCTTGGAAAGATAATAAGGTACGTCTCTAAATTTGTTGAAATTCAAATTGATTTTTGTCCTTAAAGTACGAGCAGGTCCTGATATGAAGTTTAACTAATATTTCATTCAAGCCAAATACAAAGTGTCCATCTTCATCATGTTAAATTGTTCATGTTAAAATCGTGATCAAGGCTACAGAGAAACTGAATCAGAGATTCAAAAAGGTTAATAAAACAAAACAATCCTATATAACTTCAAACATTGTAGCTTCGGTAGTTGTATCAGAATTAAACGATTCTTTTTGTATTTTACATGATTTAAACATCAGGGGTCAATTTGCTGGAGTCTGTGTAATATATCATGTGACATTAATGTTCAATAAAGAGGAGATTCAGTTGTGTCACTTTTATAAATGAACGGACAAAAGAAACTACTAGTCTGTGGATTAAAATAGATTGACTACATTTCTAAACGTCTGATAATCACACTGTCATGCAGGAAATACTTCATTTCAGATAACAGACACACGTTGTTAAAATTAAGCGTCAGCAACAGAAGCTACTCCAATCTATTATCAGCACTTTGGCCTATTTATTACCAAATCCTGTCCATTTCTTAGGGGTTCTAACATCCGCTTGTGGGCAATCGGCTTTGCCCAGACAACAGCAGAGCTATCATTTATCAGAGCACCGCTTGCCAAGTCATCGGGAATCTTCGCATGTGTAATTATCTCTCCTCTTTTGGAGGGGCATTTAGGAGGTAATGATGCAGAGAACTTGACTGTTTTTTGGGGTGAGCTTTGATTTTCAGACTCCACATTTGGAATGTTGGAGTGTTTTATTGTCAGATATTGCTCTATTCTAGGAGTGGTTTGCTGTAAAATAAATGTTTAATTGCAACCTATTGACTTCTTCTGAACTTGAAATAACTTGACATTTATAATCAATAGAACCATTCAACCATCTTCTTAGACATCTTTTTCAATCACTTTTCTAAATTGAGTCATGACAATCATTAATTTCTCTAGAGACCTACTCGTCATGGTCTAAACATCTGCTGTCAGAATAAGATTAGTTCAAATTACTTGTGACCATCACCAAGATACATCCCTCATCAATACCCTCTCAATTCCCAAAGAAAAATATTATGTAAGCAACCAACACCTTTGTGGGGTGACTTAATAAGTACATATATGTACAAAGTGCTATAAAAGTGCAAAATTATAATACAGTGAAGCAACTAAACAAAAGAAAAAGAAGTGAAAAAACTAATTCCATATATGTATACTCTACTTATTGTTTAAAAAGCCATTTTATATTTACATATAAACTATATGTTTGACTGAAATCCTCTAGAGACTATACTGATTGTATACTGATTGTACACTGACCTGGTAGGTGCTGGTGGTGGTGGTAGTGGAACGCCCCCTGGCGTATGAGTTAGGTTGACGCCCACTCATGCTTGGAGGGGTTCCACCAATACCTGTCAAATAAAATACAAACAACATTATATATAAAGCAATCCATGACATTATAATCACTAGTAATAGAATTTTTTTTCAGAAATATTGAAAGAGCTATGGATTTTCAATAAATGAGAAATATATACTCTTGAAAATAAGCGTGATGTTTCAAAAACTAATATCTATAAAGTGATTAATATATACATGTACATGTAGTTGTTTTCTATGCTTCAACCATTTGGTACAATTAAAATATATAGTTTATCAAATAGTCAATATAGTCACATATTTTTAATATTGGTTAAATGATGTTGGTTTTTCTGATTGTTAAATAATTCACCTACATTTTATAGAACTCTTATTTGTTAGTAGTGTCAATGTCATTATTTCTGTAAAATTACGAGTTTTTAATGACACAAAAAAACCCAGATCCTATAAACTTCTGTATAAACAGTACACTTTTGGGACAGTGTATATCTTTGTGATCATTTGTTGCAACTTTGAGGAAACAATACAGTACATGTTAACAACAACGTTTTACTGCAATATGACGGCAATTAGAAACACATGATACTCATTAATTCAATAAAAATATTTAATTAATACAGTCAAATCTTATTATCACCCACTCTATTAGCGACTGAATTTAAATTGTAGGATATCCAAATATTCAAGAATGAGGTAAAGATGTAAAGAAACAATAAATGAGACTGAATTCTAACTCTGACATTTCTTTGGCACATTGTATTTGAGATTTTGAGCTCAACTGTATTCGTAAAATAGTTTTACTATTGGCTTTTGCAATGCAATGAGAGAGAATTGGCTTTAAGGACATTTTCACAAAAAAAGTTTCAAGAATTAATTAAAACAAGAGGCCCATGGGCCACATCGCTCACCTGAGAAGCTTTGACCATTCTGTTCTTTACCAGATTTCCCCGTTAATCTACACTACCCCATGATCCTTCCATGGGCACATATATTTCAGCTTTTTTGGCCCAGTGGTTCCTAAGAAGAAGATTTTCAAAAAGATTTTTCCTATATATTTCTATGTAAAACTTTGATTCCCCTATAATGGCTCCGCCCTTCCCCCGGGGGTCATGATTCCTATAATTTAGAATTTACACTACCCCAGAATGCTTCCACATAAGCTTCACTTTTTCTGGCCCAGTGGTTCTTGAGAAGAAGATTTTCAAAGATTTTTCCTATATATTTCTATATAAAACTTTGATTCCCCATTGTGGCCCCGCCCTTCCCCCGGGGGTCATTATTTGAACAATTTAGAATCTACATTATACCAGGATGCTTCCACATAAGTTTCAGCTTTTCTGGCCCAGTGGTTCTTGAGAAGAAGATTTTCAAAGATTTTTCCTATATATTTCTATGTAAAACTTGGATACCCCATTGTGGCCCCGCCCTTCCCCGGGGGTCATGAGTTGAACAATTTAGAATCTACACTACCCCAGGATGCTTCCACTTAAGTTTCAGCTTTTCTGGCCCAGTGGTTCTTGAGAAGAAGATTTTCAAAGATTTTTCCTATATATTTCTATATAAAACTTTGATTCCCCATTGTGACCCCGCCCTTCCCCCGGGGGTCATGATTTGAACAATTTAGAATCTACATTATACCAGGATGCTTCCACATAAGTTTCAGCTTTTCTGGCCCACTTGTTCTTGAGAAGAAGATTTTCAAAGATTTTTCCTATATATTTCTATATAAAACTTGGATACCCCATTGTGGCCCCGCCCTTCCCCCGGGGGTCATGAGTTGAACAATTTAGAATCTACACTACCCAAGGATGCTTCCACTTAAGTTTCAGCTTTTCTGGCCCAGTGGTTCTTGAGAAGAATATTTTCAAAGATTTTTCCTATATATTTCTATATAAAACTTTGATTCCCCATTGTGGCCCCACCCTTCCCTCGGGGGTCATGATTTGAACAATTTAGAATCTACATTATACCAGGATGCTTCCACATAAGTTTCAGCTTTTCTGGCCCAGTGGTTCTTGAGAAGAAGATTTTCAAAGATTTTTCCTATATATTTCTATATAAAAAATTCCCCATTGTGGCCCCGCCCTTTTCCCGGGGGTCATGATGTGAACAATTTAGAATTTACACTATACCAGGATGCTTCCACATAAGTTTCAGCTTTTCTGGCCCAGTGGTTCTTGAGAAGAAGATTTTCAAAGATTTTTCCTATATATTTCTATATAAAACTTTGATTCCCCATTGTGGCCCCGCCCTTCCCCCGGGGGTCATGATTTGAACAATTTAGAATCTACACTACCCCAGGATGCTTCCACATAAGTTTCAGCTTTACTGGCCCAGTGGTTCTTGAGAAGAAGATTTTTTAATGACCCAACCCTATTTTTCTCTTTTCTTGATCATCTCCCCTTGCGAGGGGATATGTCCCTTCATTTTAACAATTTAAATTTCCCTTCACCCAAGGATGCTTTGTACCAAGTTTGGTCAAAATTGGCCCAGTGGTTCTTGAGAAGAAGTCGAAAATGTGAAAAGTTTACAGACGGACAGACAGACGGACAGCTAGACGGACAGACGGACGGACGGACAGACGGACGGACGACGGACAAAATGTGATCAGAAAAGCTCACTTGAGCCTTCGGCTCAGGTGAGCTAAAAATGTCGATACAAACTTTTTATCAAATCTTTAATAAAACATTCTTTTAGTATCTTATATCCTAACATAAAAGGTAAATCACCCGATCTTTTCAGTCATATTAATTTTGCTTTAATGAGACCTGAATGATTTTCCAAAAGAAAACCTTACTGTAATTGAAATGCAAGCAATTTCAGCATACCTTGTGGTGCAAAATCTCTCAGAAACTGTCTTTTAAAATATGTTAAAGAAAAATATTCATTATTCCATTAAAAGTAATCTCTCTTTTCAGTTGATCATTTTTCTTTAATACAGTTCCAAATCTCAGTACCAGAAAGATAGAAGCTTGTCCATGCTTCAAGACCATAAAATAAGAACAGATTAAGTCAAAAATTAGATATTGACTGCCTTAAGACTTATTAAACTAATATGGTTAAAAATTTGCAAGTTTGTTTAATATTTGAATTCAAACACATGGTAAAAATTTTGATTTCTTTTCAAAATTATTTAAAAAGTTATACTCATTTGAAATTTTGATTTTTGCAGTCAACTCTCAGTTTATGGTCTAGAGGCCAAGTGTACTTCACAGTGATTATGTCTACAAGAGGCTACGTATAATTCTGAGTACATTTCTATGAAACATTCCCAAAAGAAATCTGAATGTTCCATCATACATAAACAATGAATTTTCAAGTATTCTTTTGTGAATTGAAAGTTACACTTCAGCCATGACCATTTTCTTCAAAATCAGTCTAATAATGTAACATTTAATAAAATTAAGTATATGAAGCTGATCAAATTTCCCTAGCCTACTCTACTCTATAAATTACTATAATTTGATGAGAGGGAGGATAACACTATTGCATAAGTTTTCAAAATTAATGGTCAAAACCTCTTTGTTTCTTGCTAGAAACCTATGTACATATATATCATTCCCTTTAAATGCTATACGTGGGCTCTCCTGTGGAAATTGTGATATTAATAGACTCTCACTGTATAAAAACTGTATATAACAAAATTTTCCATTCCCCCTATTATTTCTTTGTGACATCTCATAGAAAAGGTTGTGAGCTTACACACATAAACAAATGATTGTAAAATTTTGATTACAGTTATGAAATTAAGATTAACCAAATGTATCATGAATGAGTATTTCAAAAGACAGGTAAATGCACATCACCTTATAGATATATATATCTCCATTTGTCATTCATACCAAATGTGAAGATAATGAAATTGGAAATTGAATACTCTTAAAGCTTCTATGATGGCCCAAAAAAAATATATATATCTTACAAGATGCAATGCTCACCTAACCCAGACTGTCTCCAAAGTTGTGCTCAAGGTTGGAGAAGTGACCTTTACTTTTCTGATATGAGCTTGGATTTAAATCAGGACACATTTCATATAGATCAATTAACAACGTGATTAAGTTAAAAGACTGTACTTTAAGCTGAGACCTGTCTTGATTGTGTTTGATTTCAACATCTAAAAGGTTTTCCTTTTCTTTGACTTAAGACATGACCTTGAGTCAAGAAATGAGACAATAGTTGTCACATTTCAGGGTAAACCCACTCTTGGTACCGTAGAATAAATTAATACCAATCAATTTTAAGCCTAATGGAATATATTTTCAGCATCTCATACTGGTAGTCAATCAACCTTTGCATTTCACACACATTTCTAAATTAAATCGGTGACTGATCTTCAATGGCTATAAAGTAAGTAAATTATTAATTAATTAAGGCATAATTATTATGTACTATCAAATAAAGATTATAAGCTGTTCTTGAACAAATATATGTACATTTGATGGAAGGGAGCATGATAATTTATGATTCTGCTTTCTGTGACTTGCAAACATTCATGTATGCATCAATATTAGTTTGAAATACAATTAGTTAATCACACATTTAGTACAAAAAATTTAATCTTGACAGTTAGTCAAATTAGTACTGATAACATGGGCAAGATATAAGGAAAGCCAAGCTAAAAACACAGCTGTACCAACAATGTACACGAAAACAGACGAGACTAGCCTCCGTATATACCTGGTCATAACAGAGTACAGGAGGATGACTTAGGGGGTGCCTCCCCTGCTGAGGGCTTAGTCGATTTTTTACTCCCTACAGTTACAAAATGTTTACATGGTAGTCAAGCATCGCTATCTATATCTTATTAACAAAATTCAAAATTCCAAGCACCCATTACAAATTATATTAAAAGCTATAATGAAGTAACTGAACATTCCATCACCAACATTTTTTTTAATCTTTAACAGTTACTTTGAAATAAAATATCAAAAAATGACATGTTTGAATAGCATTTCTTCAGCCTATGTGCAATTAACACATTCAACTTCCTTATACACTTTATATAAAATTGATTTCCTCTATAAACCTGTACAAAAAGTGCACTTAAAAAGATACTAATTAATACTTATTTAAAAATTAATGAATGAAAAATAGCTAACTGACATAATTCAGAAAATGAAACTGATAATTTTCTTTAATCAAATTTGTTTGTACATAACAGGCAAGATGAATGTGACACTGTATAACAGTCATATATATTAGACGCGATGCCTGGTACATAATAGTAATGTTACATATTTTTCTGATTCAAGTAATCTGTAGGACTTTAAAGGAAAAGGATAGATTAATGCTAATCTGTCATGTGTAGAAGCAAGTTCATGTTCATACTGACTTTAAAACTATAGTATAATGTTAAGATATGCACCAAGCTGTTAGCAGGCAAACCACCCCATCCAAGGTGCATGAGTGGTATCTCACCTGTGCCTCTCCCCCTTGAACCCCCGGGGCTTGGCCTAGTAGTGCTTACTCCCCCATACCCTGGAGAACTCTCTGTTTTAGCCTTTGGTTTAGGTGGCTGGTACTGAAAAGAAATAGCAGAAATTCTTCACTGATATTTTCTAAATCTTATCCTGAATCAAAGACAAGAACGTACATGCAATTACTATTTAGAAGCTACAAAAATACTTTAAAAACCCTTTTGAAGTTAAGACAGAAATATATAGGAAGTCAAAGTGTTTCATATTACACGTACACCTTGAATGACAGAATAAATACCATAGGCATGTTTAGTTCAGCTACCCAATTAAAGTACAAGGGCAATAACTCAATATTTCTACCTGTGTCCTGATATTTTGTTTAGCCATGGCCTTTGGATCGGCTTTAGGTTTGTTGGGCAGTCTCTGTTGCTGAGTTTTACAGAACTGTATGTGTCTCTCAGCAGCTTTCTCATTGAAACGCCGTGAACAATAGGGACATTGCACATAATCTGTCAAAAGAATTTTCTTTCTTTATCAAGACCTAATGATACAAATTTTTCAACTGTCTTT
The DNA here is from genome assembly GCF_032062105.1 of Saccostrea cuccullata. Lineage (NCBI taxonomy): Eukaryota > Metazoa > Mollusca > Bivalvia > Ostreida > Ostreidae > Saccostrea > Saccostrea cuccullata. Next base: position 99,563 of record NW_026926398.1, read on the forward strand.
ATGCACATTTATATTACATGTAAGAATCGAAGTAAAAAATAAGCATAGTATCTTCATTATTTTCTGACATCCCTGTATCTCCTACCTGGATTTATTGAGGGTGGGGGAGGTGGTGGGAGGGGCTCCCCTCTCTGCATAGCTACACTGACTCCCCTGGCCGCCCTGACAGTGTTAATGAAGTCCTCATGTTTAGCTCGCCAGTTACTCTTGGGGGCCTTCACTTCCTGAAATATCAACCAAAACATTCAAATTATATTAGTTTTAATTCAAATGAACATTCCAATTTCAGAAATGTAATTATAAAGTAGGGATGTCAAAATATTAATTTTCCTTAGTTGAACATTCGATTGCATTATTCGAACGATAGTCGACTATTCGGAGCATTTTTTAACACAATGTTTTTGAAAGCTTGTTAATTAAAATAAATTGGAAAATTTAAATAAATCGGAAATGGGGAATTGTAAACACACACACTATCCACACCTCAGATGAAAATGATAAATGCTGTATGTTCAATTAGTCATTGCCTAAGCTATATATCAAAGTGTCTTTTTTTATTACAGAAAAAGTCACACAATTAACCAAAAAAAAAAATACCTACATAAAAACATGAAACCTGCACCAAAAACTTTAACCTGTTCATTCAACTGGAAAATGTAGGTCAGATGCAGCATTGTTTTAATAATTAGCGAACTTTAAAACTTTAAGGCTATGCAAATATTGTGTGTTCCTAGCCATTTGAAATTCCAAGAGTTTATAAATATAATTGGTACAAGTCAATTAAATAATTTTCAAAGTCCAGTATATCGTTGCATAATTTACTACGTACAATAACAAGAAAAGTCAGTGATTGAGAAATCATTACCGCGGTATGTACTGGTGAATATAATTACTGTATTTTCCACATGTACAATGTGGAAAATTATTGATATATTGTGACTGTGTTTGAGCTCTTATTCGTCTTAGGACGTACCCTATACTGCTGTATAGTTTGAGGAAGGACCCTTTTTCAATTTAGAGATGAAAATTTCATTATTAACCCCTTTTCTCACATTTATCTAATATTCGAATGTTGTTTCATTATTCGATCTGCTCCAAAAAACTTAACCTTAACCTCGGACGCCGACGCCGAGGGTATTACATAAGCTCCCCAACTTCGTTGAGGTGAGCTAAAAATATTGTTTTAATAATTAGCGAACTTTAAAACTTTAAGGCTATGCAAATATTGTGTGACAGTCGAATAGTCGACTATTCGTTGACACCCTTTTTCAATTTAGAGATGAAAATTTCATTATTAACCCCTTTTCTCACATTTATCTAATATTCCCTATTCGTTGACATCCCTATTATAAAGTCATTATTTATAAAGCTATTAAATTATTTTCTCTCTTTTGAAAAGTTTGAAGCCTTGATCATATAACAAAAGAAAGTTTGTCCTAGAAAAAGATTGCACATTAAATGATATGAACCCTATGACCCTAATTTATCATTTTATCACCACTTGAGAATAAAAAAAATTGTTTTATACACTTCATTAATTTGTTTTGTCTCTTTTATATTTCCTCTATGATAGAAATATCTCTGATTTACGAGCAACCATCAATTGAAAACTAATTGTCTCTGCTTTATTTAGCTTTCTTTATTATTTTTTAAGGAGATAAATCATTCAATTGCAAAGTACATGAAATGTAATGTAATGCATCAAATAAAGAAAATAGCAATAACATCATTGCACCTATATTTTTTGTGATGACAGAATGAAATTGAATCCAATACATTAACAATCTTCATTCAGCACTTTTCATTCATGCTTTATATCACAGATACCAGTAAAAATGTTATTAAAAGTACATATTGAAATTACCCAGTATGCTGTTCATGTAATGTATTCAATGTAAGCTTTTAAAGGTTAAGTTACTAATATTCCAGGTTGAGACTAAAAATCTTGGCCAAATAATTTATTCTTTATACCTGTATCAGACTTTTTTCTGATGCATTTAAGTCAATTCCTCTTTGAAGTTTATGATATACATGTATATAGTATTTGATTGACTTAATAGGCCAAAATAAAATTTTAATAGTTTGAAACTGCCTTCCACATCATTGAATTGACTCCTTCTGAAAAATTTTTATTCATTTGACCAAAAATAAGAAAATAAGTTTTTTTTTAAAAATTATTTTTGGCCTGTTGTCACATGCAGCACTAAAACACTGAAGGCAATATGAGCTGCAACTTTGAAGTCGGATTTTTTGTTGCAAAATTGTAAATAACTACTTCAATGACAGAAAACATAATATTGATAAACTTCTGTTGTTCATATTTGCAATGAAAGAACTATTTATGAGCTTTGATTAAATCACAAAAACATTATTGTCGTCCAGTACAATAATGATTTCTTATATAAAAGTGTATATTGGATTGTATATATATTATATGTCTTTCTTCGGCTTTATTTTAGTCTAATTGATCATAGAGGTTTAAGTTACATACACACAGGCCATGTACAAATTTATTTTAATTACACATTTTAACAGCAAAATAAAATTTTCAAAAATGCAGCTCATATGTTAATTGCTTTAATTGGACTTGGACCTGTAAGCAAATTAAACCAGGGTTCTTAATTGATGAGAGACACTTTTCTAAACAGAAAATAATGTGCTCACTGTTAGTGGAGATTTCAATCAAAAATGTTAAATTTTACTTCAATTTTGAAAAAAAAAAAATCTTTCCTTCCTCCTGGGTCTGAAACCCATCCAGTGGCAAAACAAATATTTTTATTAAGGACGGTCTTATATATAGTTTCAAAATTGTTTTCATGGCATTGATCACTGAAATTTCCACAACACTTATTTCCATATGCTACCTTTCTCTGAGCTTGTTTAATCTGTTTGTAAGATAAGTCTGTTCCATCTGCTCTTTGTTTGGCTGAATCAAACACCTTTGGTTTCTTTCTTGCTGCTTTTATACATGAAGGTTCATGCTTAGCCTAAAATCAACAGAGGTACAATATTAAACTAATCAGTCTCTTTTACCATGTTAATATCTTCTAGAAAATGATGAGAACAAAAGACATTATCTACAGAGATTTTAAATTTATTACAAAAATCTTTACATCAGAGTTTATATATACATGTAGATATGATTTTCATCCAACCTAAATATTGAAGCATCGAGTAATAAATACATGTATGTATAAAATATTTACCAGTGACTCTGGAACAAACTGCCTGCCACATTGTCGACATGGTTTTCTAGCAACATTACGATTGGCTAAAAGAAATTAAGAGAAAATATAAATATTGCTTATATACTTCCAAGGATAATAGGATATACACAATAATTTATTACTATATCCATCAACATGTCCTCTATTTACATTCACATAAGATCTAAATTTCAACAACAAACATAAATAAATAACCTTCAACACATGAAAATGTTTGCATTATAATCAAAAGTACAAAGAGTAATAATTAACACCATAATATTAATACAGATACTTCATCATTTTTTCACAGCGTTAAATTTTTAACTCATTTATTTAGTTGTTTTGCTGCACAACCAAAAACATTTTTGCATTAGTAATCATTATCTTATGTGAATGCAGTGATGATTAACACCATTATAAATATATGTAAGGGAATTTCTAACTGTAATCTCTCTAGTCTGTCAATTATACAGTTACTACAGTCAGTGCAGTGTAAAATGGCTACAAAGTTTTCAATAACAACTTCATTACCTTGGTGAAAAATATTTATGAAGTTTCTAACAACAAAAAACTTTCTAGATTTATCATGTTAACGTATGTAAAATGTAAACTTCATAACTTTAATTGAGTTCAGACTTCTGTTGAAGTTTTATTATGCCATAAAATCCTGAATCATGTTTACTGAATTCAAAAAGGTTTACATTAAACATTCATTTGACAGAACATACACACGCTGATATCTAATATTTAAATACCTAGTGCTCAGCATGCTCAGGTAGATTAAACATTTGTGATGAAATAAATCAGATTTTTTATTTAAAGGTATTGCTCCCAGCTTAATGAGTTACTTATCTTGGGGCTGTTTTTTGTCCATAATCAATCACCATAGAGTAAAATGCAGTATCATTTAAGGTATCCCTGAGTTAGTGGCAATAACTTAATTTAGGGTGTGGAAATCTTAGGGATTACAATCATGCTTAAACTGTTATAAATGATAATAATTGTTATCAGTTTATAAATTTGTTCCTAACCCTTCTTAATCCTTAATGCTATACAGATTTAATAGCTTTACAGAAATAAAAGTATATGTTTCAAATATGTATATATATCAAAGTGCTTGTATTTTAACTGATCCTGCCCCCTCCCTTAAATAATCATTGCTTTCAAATTGGCAGATTTTAATGTATCTCAATCCACATAAATGTAACAATTTTTAAATTGAAACTTATATCATACAGTATAATATATTAGCCATTTACACAACATGCTAAAAAAGGCAGTCTGAATTCCATCCATTTCATCTACATGAATTGGAATGATATGACTTTTAAATTCCTCCAAAATGCTTTATAAATTATTTTTTTTTTTAATTTCATAACCTCAGCTTGAAAACCAATTGCAATCTGTCTGTAGACACTATATAAACATATAAAGATCTTATAGAACTTGAAAGGGCCTAATTGTATAGGTATATTTTTAAAAAAAAAACAATCAAATGCATACTAAACAATAAACTAAATGCTTTCAAAATAAATAAGTTACTTAAATGTGACAGTAATTGTCTATACCTACCTACATTAATTCATTTTTGTTTGATACAACATGTACAATTAAAAAACACTCTTTTTTTATTTGGCTATATCTCAAAGTCAAATTGTGAGCAGTGGTCAGAAACTAACAAGTTGAATTTCATCTTAGGTGATATGAAAACAGTATATCATAATTTTTCTTAATAAACACTTATGTTACTCTATAGGCATAAATGTTTGTTTATAGTTACACAACTCACCCTATATCTAATTGCTGACCCAATTTTTTGTCATCAAAATCAAGAAGTCTCTTGCTGGTAAGCGTACCATGTACAGTATAAGCTTTTTTTGCAGAGCAAGTTAATAATGTTGGCAAAGTTTTTGTTGATCAATAAATAATCAAATGACATACACTGTATATAAAAACAATTGCTTATTTATGACATATTTGGCAAATATATCATTTTGCGCTGCAAAAGAGTTGTACCTCAGTTATAGCATCATCGCAAACCACGGCCAAAATGTATGATCCTCTTCCATTCTGGCCGTGGTTGAATGAGAAGAAAATATTTCGAATCTCATTAAAATATTGACCAATGTGAGTAAAGCATAGTCAGATAATGAACTTTGATGCAACCTTTCAATACCCAATTGCAGTGTACAAAATATTTCTTGTATACTGGTGATGTAAATTGTTGATTTCAATTGTGACGGAAACAAAACTTGTCATTGACTAAATTAATAATGACGTCACAATAGAGAGGCATGAATATTCAAGATCACAACACTTTTTGTGATCAAGCAGCCACAGGTAGGAGAGAGCTGTATATGCGGACTCCAGACGGTGGCTTGAGACGAAGCAGTTATAGTTAGAATACTATCTAACTCTGTCTTGGGACAAGCTCTCACCACAGTTAGAATATGTCTCATATACTTGCAATGTTGCAAATCGGAGCAGATCTGCTCCGAAATAATTTCGAAGAATACAAAAGGGGTTGCATTTAAAATAACTACCAAATTAATCATAACTTTTGAGATTGTATATGCCTTTTTCCCCCCAAAATAATCCAAATGAAGACAAAAATTCAATTAATTTTCATAGCGTTTTTTTTTCTTGCTTCAAATTTAAATGCCATGTTGAAATTCGGAACTCTCTAGATGACTCATAGTATATGCACTGAGTACGAGTTATCGCCCGTGTATATTTTGCAACACTGCAAATGCACGGAACAAATTCTATTGTTAAACCGGGTCTGTAAGACGACAGAACATTCTATCTACCTCAGTTATTCTGAAACTGTCTATTCAAGCTGTCATGTTTGGATTTTTGTAGTTTGTTATATCTTTATTGTAAGTCACTAATCATGCTAACATTCTACCTTGGACTCAGGTTTTTCTATGTGTGCAAAGAGAAGGCTGCATCCAAACTGACCAAAGCAATCTACACAGTAAACACTACATGAACAGCTATTAATAATACAATTCTTGATATCAATAATTCTTGGAACGAAAAATTAATTTCAGTAACATAAAATAACTCTTCTAAGAGTTACTGGAAATTGTGAGAGATTATACGTCTCTGGTTTCATCAAATCATCGTGGATATGCATGCATTTTCTTTGTTTTGAAATATACTAGTGAAAGTTGGATTAATGAAAATCTCTTGAAAATTCTTATATAAGAATAATAATACAAAAATACTCATACTTTTCGATAATGACCAAAATGAACGTGATTGACTATTGGGGCTACAAAATCTCTTTATTTTTTTGATTAAAAAAATATCACAACATGCTATATTTTTGGTAATTTTATATCTTCTGTAATATTATTTACTAGCTGGACTGCTCAAATCAACTTGTTTTTGATTAAAAAAATATTTATATTTTTGGTTTTTAATCTTCTTATCTACTAGCTTGGTTTTTTTTAATGAAATTTTCCTGTCTTTATCACAACACAAAACATTACAAACTTCTTCACAAATTAATCCCAATCATCATGATCAGTGAATATTCTAGTCTTAGCTTATTTCCTATACTAGAGCAAAGACAACTGTAATAATGTTGCAATTAAGAGTTACAATTAACCTCAACACTTCACTGAAAAATAAACGATCATTTTCCAATATAAAAACATTAAATTCGAAAAATTTTCGGTAGTAACCAAATTGTTTACCGTCGTAATCCTCCATCTTCAAAAATATGTGGTGTTCAGCAGTAAATAAGCCGGTAAAAATAAATAATCAATGAAAGCGTCAATTAAAAAATCTTATTAACAAATTATTAATGATAGAAAAAGCTGTACGATTACATGTGCACAAAATGACCACGAATTTAAAAATATATACTGAAACAATATTTTAATATTTTCTGCAAAGCAGGTGTCTGCTACTTCCGGTGTATACTAATTTATGAAATTTGAGGAAAGACTTCAAAACACTTTTAGCAAACTCTTTAGTCGGTTTGTATACATGGAATATACGTCAAAGTTTTACTCATATGTACATTTACATTGTTAAGCGAACATAATCGATACATTGCATTCCCTCTCTTTTCACTAAAATATTTTTTCATGTTGTTTTTAGAATATGCTATGATGAGATGATTTGTGAAAGCTGAACCTGTGACAGATTTAGATTCATGAGCTGTCATTGAGACACAATTATAATGGAGTTTGCAGAATTCATCAAAGTACCTATGGTAGACAATGTTACTCTGTACAGGCCATTCAAGGTTCCCGACAATGGTACACTTTGTATCACAGGCCATCATTTGATATTCTCAACAAGGCAGAAAGAAAATCATGAAGAACTTTGGGTATATTATTACATGTATTAATAGACATTATTTAAGAAAGAAGGTATCATATTTTAACATCTATCAGGATATAAATATGGGTTGGCATACATGTGATTCTTCCGGTGGGAGGCAAAATCTCCCGATTTTTAACCCCCCTTCCGCCCCTTCCGATTAATTTTAAATCTTCCGTGTATAAAATAATTCTTCAAATTAAATACTTTTTGCATTAATTTTTATCATGTTTCTTATAATTGCGTAGAATGCAGACAATACATTGAGATAACAACGGCAGTGCAATAAATTTTCACAGCAGTAGCTAGGCTTCGTAGTAATCAGCATGAGGTCGTATAATTCGGTTGTAAAAATTAGTGATATATCAACTTTATAAATGACCATCGATGTTTAATTGCTGAATGCAGAACATTGTAATTGGTTGCTAAAATACCCAATTGCCATCTTCTAATGCTTCATTGGTCATTAAAAGTATAGGTTACATCATAGATGCCGAGTAGTTAAGGGTGAAACGATTACACTTGTAAACGGCGACGTTTCGATTAAATGCTCTAAACGTTTACAAATTGAGTAAACGTTTACACGAAGGTTAATATCAATGTCTATCAGAAAAAACCTTTCATCCAAACAAGTTGTTTTATTTCATATTTACCAAAGAAAACACACTCTGTGTCTGTTACAAACATTTTCTTTCTGTTATAATCGATACCAGAAATGTAATATTAAACAAAACTATCTAGAAACCAATATGGTACGTCTTACATATTTAATTCCGATTTCCGTTTAGTGAAAACTAGCGATGTATTATTTTATTTTTCCAAATATATGTTCTAAAATAAATAACCCCTGTTGTTGCTTTTTATTGATTAGAAAATAAAAAGTATCATGCTTATAACGGTATAATGTTTTTATATTACTATCTCGTTTCAGTTTTTGACACTTCCTACTCTTTCGTCATAAAAACCAACAAATAAATAGTAATGACAACTCATACTTACATCATAGTGAAAGAATGGTATATTAAATTACATGTAGTGTTTCATGAGTAAGTAGCTATAAAAATTCAACACATAAAATTCTCCCGTTTTAATGGTAGCATTTCGTTTACTGCTGTTCGTTTAAACGTTTACAAAATTCAGTAAACGTTTCACCGTTACGAGTAGTATTGATTATATCGTTTTCATGGGGCGTAGAAATCGAGGGCGCAGAGTGCCCTCGATTTCCAGGCCCCATGTAAACGATGTAACCAATAGTACAAGGCAATCTATGATGTAAGCAACTTGTAGCATCGCAGAGCGCCCTCGATTTCCACGCCCCATGTAAACGATGTAACCAATAGTACGAGGTAATCTATGATGTAAGCAACTTGTTGCATGTCTGATGACGTAAATTTCATTGAGAGTGTCAAAATTCAATAAAAAAAATTGACCTGATTTCTGCCTCCTGCAGCGATATATGAAGGGGCATGGAAAAGTATTATCGCATATGGGATATATCACCACAGAAAGATCAAAGAAAATCTCCGCAGATATGCGACAAGATACAGTTATAATATGGGTCACACTTCAGTTAAAAATAGATCAAACTACAGGGTGTTGCAAAAAAGATATTCCAGATTTTACTTTGTTGTATTTTTAGAGAAGTTAATTTTATCTCTAATAATTCTCTTCATATTCTATTTAAAAACAAATTACTGACATAAAATATGTTACTTATGACCTATGTTTTACTTCACTTACTGGTTGATGTATCAATACCAAATCAAAAATAAAATTTTATTCAAAGTTTTAATGATGATATTAACTCTTAATAAATTTCAATGAATTGATTTTATTTTGATTCAGTTTCACTACTGATCATTTGAATAAAAATTCTTACATATTATTTTAAAGCTAGACTTTATGAAATAAAAATTATTAAGTAATAAAGAGGGAGATGGCATTTTCTATGGGGTTGGATGGTCTTTTGCAATTTGAAAAAATGTCGATAAAAAATCTCCAGCTTTGAGACCCAAACTCCAGCTGAAAAATTTCAAATCTCCAGTTGTGATTGTTCATTTCTGTCACATGTATGGGTTGGTCACAACAGACTCACAAGATCGAATTCCATATTTAAAAGCCCGTATTTTCAGGCTGTTAGATGTTTTAAAATGGTATCTTATTACTTATATTTACATTTGTGACTTATTCATTTTTATATTTAACTGATAATGATTTCAATGCATAAAATATTTTATTTTTCAAACTCAACAGCACTATGCAAACCATTGAATGCACATTGACCCTTTATGACGTCACTCGTAAATTATGACGAACGTCTATGACATTCGAGGAACCTGTATGGTTATAGATATGCATTGCTTTCAGCAGTGTTATATAAAGGAAAACATTTGCAAATGTAAATATAATGAAATAATGGATAAATATATTTTGAGACTAGTAAATTTACCATCTACTTTTGCTTAGAAATATATAATAAATGACATGTGAATTAAGATGATATATTGCTTTAATTCTTTCAAAGCTCTTGCACAGTGCAGTGGATGCGGTTGAGAAAAGAACAGCCCTACAACCCAACGGCAAATTTTCCATTATTTTGAAGTGTAAAGATTTTAAATTGTTATCACTAGAATTTGAGAATGCTGATGTTATGAACAATGTGGCAACATCTATAGAACAACTTTCTAATATAAGTAAGTTGCACATTCACATGAATATATTTGGATTTGTCAAAATGCATGCCGAGAGTACTTGTGAACAATAAAAGTTCGGTGTCTCAAATACAGATATCTCAAATACCATTGATATGTGAGAGAGTTGGAGGTCAACCATGTTTTCTACTTATTTTTCTAATTTTATTTAATTAAACCTTGATATCTAGAATCCTTAGATATCTTAAACTTTTTTTCATGATTGGTACCATCAATACAGAATCTTGCATATTTGAGTTAGGCAGAATCTTTTACATCCTTTGCATGTACTGGAACTCTTTGTACATGTATAAAATTAATATGTCAGTATTTTACTACAGTGTATTAATATTTGTAGATGATGTCACTTTGAAATACCCCTTCTTCTATCGAGCCATGTTTGAGCCACTTGAAGACGGATGGCAAGCATTCCAGCCAGAGAATGACTATCCAAGGTTCAAAGAGTGTGCTGATGAATGGAGAGTTACAAATATCAACAGGGAGTATAAAGTAAGAGTTAAGAATTCTTATTCAGATTTTATGTTAAGGTGAATGTTGTTTGGACAGTGTATAAGATTTACACAAGCAGAATGTTTTTCACACAGATTGCATATTACACACTATTAAGTTTGTATTTATTCAATTTGCTTAAAGTTGTAACAATTTTTTTTTTCAAGTCTTCGTAAAACATTGTACTAGCTCATTTATCTGGAACCATGAACACAGTACATGTATAACAAGAGCATTTTAAATTTGTCAAACTTTCACACTTCCTTGAATCGGTCTTTTTAATATCCATATTTTACATTGTATGTAATGCATATTATCTTATTGACTAATGGATTGCAGCAGTTATGATAATATGTTTTAATATTGAGAGGATCCTAGCGTATTCTGGATATTGTAGATCTGCCCTTCCTACTCTCATTCTATCATTGTTCCTAAGTCCGTGGATGATGACACCATTATCAAATCTTCACAGTTCCGTCAACATGGCCGCTTCCCTGTCCTTAGCTACTATCACAGACAAACAAAGGTAAAATAGGTCATCCACACCATGAATTATAATTTATATGAAAAAATTATTATTGTAAAAACATTGAGATAAAATATTCTCCTGATCAGATCATTATAGTGTTCATTATTTTTGTAGAGTTAATAATAAGTCTGTTACACATTGATAGTTGTAAATTATATCAAGAGTTCAGTATATAATCTGATATAAATGACTCAGGCTGTTATGATGAGGTGTAGCTAAGTGAGGTGAAAACATCAGCCCCAAAATATTTTGGTAATTTTTGACAGTTTTTATTTGCTGTCTGGTTTATTTATTTCCATCTATCTTATTTTAGCAAACAACAAACGCTGTAAAGAGGACGAGAAACTGCTGAATGCTGTACTAGGAATAGGGAAGAAGGGCTACATCATTGACACGAGGTCTCAGGCAGCGGCCAAAGCTGCACAGGCAAGAGGTAAATTAATATAACTGTAGAACAAACAACAGGTACTCCTTATTGCTGGACAAAGGGGATTTAATGTACCATTTAATACTGTTGTACAGATGGAAGGAAGATTTGTTCACCGTATTTCTGCATTGATAATAGGTGTATTTTAAGAGGTCCAAGGGCCGTAATTGTGACATGAGTTTTAATACAACACTGTGAAGAATCACTACACCTATAAAACAAAATTGACTGACAGTCGAAGCAATGCTGCCCAAGAATTTAAAAAATCTAGTAAAAATACCAGAAATTAATTAATAAGGAAGAAATTAAAAAATATATACATGTACATTATCATGATTATGAAAGTCACTTGTACACGTAATATGAATTGAACTTTGACCTTTGTGTAGGAGGAGGTTATGAACCTGATGCCCACTACTCACACTGGAGGAGAATCCACCAGAGTATTGAAAAAAGACAGACATTCCATGAGTCCCTGATCAAACTGTTGGAAGGTGTGTACAATATGAAATACAGATATAACAAGTTTTACAAAGAGAAAAAATGAGGGACCACTTACTTTTTTAAAAGGCTTTAACTGTAAGCATTATGCTGTACAAGTATTTTCTTCATCTTCTTATTGATAAATGGCTCAGACAATATTATACACTGTAGTAAAATTGTTAAACAGTTATGTATGTATAAAACTATTTTTTCCTGACTGATTATAGCATGTACTGATGATGGCTGTAGTATGGACAAGTGGTTGTCTAAGCTGGAGTCCAGTAGCTGGCTGTCCCATGTCAAGGACATTCTGACCTGTGCTTGTACAGTGGCTCAGTGTATGGACTCAGAGGGTAAGGTCATAAGTGTACTCCGTGGACTGTCACTTGTAGTACTTATAGTACTGTCAGAGCTATCTTGCATGTACATGTATATATAGTTAAAGCTGCTGAACGTTCGGTTTTTTAATCATTATCTCTGACTTTTAACTGATGGAATTGATAAAGAATTTTAAGATTGTAAAATTGATTTTCAATTATGAAATAATCAAGAATGGTAATATTTTACAGGAGCCAATGTTCTGGTACATGGATCAGAAGGATTTGACAGCACACTTCAGATTACTTCTCTAGTCCAGATAGTCCTAGATCATGACTGTAGAACAATCAATGGGTAAGATCATAAGTAAGCAAACTCAGGAAGGAATATATTTACTTGAATTTGACATGACAAACAGCTCAAATAGGTCATCAATGATTTAAATTTGAGGAGTGCAAAGTAAATTGTAGCTGTTTAAGCTGGTACAGCAAAATTCATGTAGTTCGAACACGGATATAGCGAATTCACGGATATAGCGAATTTGTTTTGGATCCCCAGCTATATAAATTTAATGAATTCCTTATATGGATATAACAAATTACAGATATAACGAAGTTATTTCATAGGTCCCAGTGACTTCGTTATAACCGAGTTTTACTGTAAATCTTTAAATGTCAGTCAGATTTCTTGAGTCATCAAAAGCCTCACACATTTGTATAAAATTGTATATCTGTAATTTAAAATTTGTTTACATGACTTTCTTGTTTCATGTTAAGATTTGAAGCTCTAGTGGAGAGGGAATGGTTACAGGCGGGACATCCCTTTAATGACCGCTGCGCCAAATCTGCCTTTGCAGTTTCCAAGAACAGACAAGAATCACCTGTTTTCCTCCTTTTTCTGGACTGCGTCTGGCAGGTAAAGAAGACCAGCTGTGTTTAAATGCTTTAGTGATTTGAATTATATCACTGAGGTCATATTATCATGTCTTAGATATGAACGATGGAGGATTTTTTGTACATTTAATCAAAAACATGGATGCAAGCATTCTGTTGAACTAAAGAGGGTCAGGAGACATTGATCAGACTTGGGGATGAAGGATCAAATAAGAATTTATAATTGCCAGAGGAACTGCATTCAAATATATGCATAAGACTGTTACATCTAAGTTGTAATCTACTCAGTCTGTTTGTTCTTGTTTTGAACTGGGGCTGAATGCTCAAATGATTTTTTTCTTGGTAGACTGTTAAACTTGAGTGTTAATGTTTTTTCCTTGAGGCTTAATTCCTTTCTAATTTTTAATCTTACTGGTTTTAGATTTGGCAACAATTCCCATGTTCTTTTGAGTTCAATGAGGACTTTTTAATTGAATTATTTACTCATGCCTATTACTCGGATTTTGGTAAGTCTTTGAACTTAACATGATTTGATTTTTATGTGTAGATATTTATAATTTACAGTGTATTTTGGTTGATAATTAATCTGAAACATAATTGGTCATTACTATTTAGATTGTCTTAAGTAATATGAAATGTTTATCCTTTATTAGTTTCTTATCTTTTAAGTTGCGATATTTTTTTCTCTACATTAAATTATTCCTCTTTATGTATATTTTAGGAACATTTCTGTGTAATAATGAGAATGAAAGAAAGAAGTACAAGTTATCAGAAAGAACAGTTTCATTATGGTAAGTATGTTCTGAATGGATGTTTATTCTGGTGTTGAGATATATGGCATTTTATTTTTTAACGGGGATTGGGTACGTCAGCCCAGTAGCTCAGTGGTTAGAGCACCCACACGGTTATCGGGAGGTCGCTGGTTCCAGTCCCAGTATGGATGACATATTTTCCTGCCTGTTACAATATCAAATACTAATATACCTTCAATCTCAAAAGTTAAAATAAGTTTCAACCATTCAATAGTCCTGCATTTTTTTTATTCTGATGTATCGATGTATCAGATTGTTATCATGTTTATACAGAAGTTTCTGTTTTCTTACTTCATCTTAGTTGGTAGAGGTATAAGCAAGTCTTGGGACATAATGCTATTTTTTAATCTGATTTTTTTCTCTTTAGGACATATTTAACAAGACCAGAAATCCTACAGCAGTATCTAAATCCAATGTATGACCCTAATCCACATGTGATCTGGCCATCTGTAGCCCCACAAAGTCTTGTAAGTATACATGAAGAGAGAGGATTTAAAAAAGTATTTTTTGTTTGGTTATGATGAACACATGGAGAGGAATAATAGGAAAAAATCCATATTTCCTGAAACCTTGTGTAAGGTATAAAAATGATATTTATTGTAAATTTTTAGGGTTTGTGGACACGTTTGTATCAGAGGTCTTATGTAAATGACAAGAAACAAAGGGAAGCATGGAGGGAAATCAGCAAGATCCAATCTCATGACAAGGAACTGAGGTCAAGAGTTGCCAAACTTAGAAGGTAAAATAATTGGCATGTTTATGTCCAAGCTTTGACGTGTTGGTTCATATCTTCATTCTAGAACCTTGCACTCAGTTTGAAAAAAAAGACCCAAGATTTGTTGTTCGTTGTGATGTTTGACGTATGACATTTTAGTTTATAAGAATGCATTCTATATGTATACATGGAGGAGCATACATGATAAAAGTGTGGAGCACATATGCCTCAGTGGCTATAGGTGTTTGACAAATCATAATTTCAGGATTTTCATTCAAAACTATTATAGTCTAGTTAAATGATTTGAGAGTACAAAGCGTACCTTCCATTTGATAACAGGTTACTGGCATCTCTGGAGAAAGAGGCCCTATCAGCAGGGGTGATCCTGCCTACAGAGTTAGATGTAGACTGCACACTGGAGGAAGCGTAAAGACTTGTGATATAGACATAGGGTGCAATAAAACACTGGGATATCTAGATGTGAAGGGATATGTGCAATACATATGAATTTCGTGGATTAACAGTATATTGTATGATTCTTTTGTTGAAATGATAGAAACATTGTTTTATCTAGTAATTTTTAGATAAATGCATGTCCATATCAGATTCTTATAAGACATCTGTATATGTTTGGAAAGCAGTACAAATACATTCCAGATGACTTTCGTAAGAAAAGCATTTGCTATAAAAGCTAAGTTGTGTTTGTTTATTTTATTTTCACCTGCCTTTATTGCACTAGTGTTCAAAACTGATTCTTAAGCATAAGAACAGTAAATATTACCCAATACAGCTTAAATGTTTAGGAGAATTTTCCTCCTATGTATGCTGCAGGTGAGAAATGTTCAGTTCTCTATTTTCAGCTCTCAATGTGATTTTCCCAGCATACTATTATTTGAATGTAATTCATTGCTGATTTGTAATTTTTCCATTTCTCATCATTGCTCCTTTTTGTGTGAATGTACAGTGCACTTGTAGGAATTTGTTTGTTACTTAACTTGTTATCACTGGTTGAAATAGTCATTAATTGTTTTGTTAAAAGAAATAGTAGGAGTTATATGACTTGTTATTGCAGTCTTTATTATTATTGGGCAAAACATTTTTTTTTTTAATATTGCCAAGAGAACCTACATCCACATTAATAAAGTATGATTAAATCCATTTTGTTTAAATCATTTTAATTTGAATATAAATAATAATAAACATAAATATGGTACAAGAGTGGTGGGATCTTTAATACATTGAACCACAGGTACTTGTGGACAGGACCGACCCCCCCCCCCCCTCTCTGGGGAAGGGGGGGTCCTGTGCATTGAACAGGTTTACATGTGTTGACAAAGGACAGGGAAGCTACCCTTATTGTTGCTAATTAACTTGAAGTTATTAATGTGGGTTAGTGAATTGATTGTTTGCTTTGCACTTCAAGAATATTTCAGTCTTGATACATGTTCACCACTAATTGCATATAAGATAACTACATGGTATTTATACTATAGCCTTTTGACATTGCAGATTCTTTTATGTATCAGACATTGTCATCTAGTGTGACAGAGAACTTAAGGTTGTGATTTGAATTCTTCATGTTCTGCAGTGGGACTTAATCCAAGGATTATAAGGATTACTGGCGAACGTAACAAACAATGATACATATCATAAATCTAGTAAATAGTGAATAAGTCCAAAACATAGATCCCTGAAACATCAAAGATTGGATCAGATGGCTAGAAAGAGTAAGCATCCTACTGAGTATGTTGACTGGTCATACCCACAATGAGAACTGTGAACGTTTAATCAGTAACATAGAGTACTCTGCACTCATGTTTAGTGTAAATGCAATGATGACATAAAAAATAATTGTTATGGTATAGGTCCTATCAAATTATACTACAGCTATGTTATTGACCAACAAGAATATCAACAATCTGGTTTAAATTCATCATTTAGCAAGTGCTATGGTCGATACAATGACCTTCTCAGCAAATGCAATCTATCATTAGGTCGAATGCGGACTGACATTTTTTTTAAATACTAAGTGTTAGACCATTATTTACATACTAAATTGTCTTTGGATTTTTTTGATCATGACAAGTAGCACATGGCAGGTGTGACTGATCGACAGGGGAATGATCACTTCTCCATGACACGTGATCCCACCTCTGATGTTTGAGGGGTCTGTGTCACAGACACTTGTTTCGGAAATATATATATATTTTTTAAAATTATAATACAAGGTATCTAGCTCTGAATTAAACAGATTACCCCCTTCTTAGAAATGCACCCATTTACACTTTCAGAGGAAATGCAAACTGTTTATTACGATTGTCATCTATGATAATTTATCTACACAACCATATAAGGCATGCATATCGTTATTTTCTTTTACCTGTGGTCCGTGTTTGCTTCTGATTTGTATTGTATGAATGAACTTAAGTGCTCGAACAATGTTCGTTATATCCATATATTTTATATAGTTTTATAGGGATTAATAGTATTCAATCCCAAAAAGTTCATTGAAACAGTTCAAATCGATAGCAGAGCAAACACGGACCTCTACACATCAGAGGTGGGATCAGGTGCAATGGAGGACCAAGCATCCCCTGCCGACGTGGCACACCCGCTGTATATACTCCTTGTTATGATCAAGCAAACAAAACAAGAGGTCTATGGGCCTTATAGGTCACCTGAGTATCATGTAACAACTTTCAGCAATTGAATTTGGTTCGTGTTTTAAACCAAAAGCCATGAAATGCACAATTTTGAAAGAGGAACCATTGTTTATCATAATTATACACTTAACATGCTTAGTTTGGTTACTTAATACCCAGAGGTAGATCAGAGTAACAAAGAGAAAATGCATTTCCACTTTATAACCTCCAGTTGTTCACCCCTCCCGCAGGAACCACTGACCCTTGGGCCACATATTTCAAATCTTTGGAAATTTTATCATAAATTTTATTTCATCATAGATGGTTGATTAATACCAAAGAGCAGAAAAAATCATTTTTGAGGAGGCACCTTTCTTCATTATAAATATGTACTCTGACCATTGGCTTATTACCCAGGAGCAAAGGAAAAGATTTTCAAAGAATTCATGCATTTTCACTATATATTCAATAGAGCCCCGGGCTAACAACAGAACCCCTGACGCAGGGGCCATGAAATACAAAAATTGGGAAGAAGCATCCTTCCTCATCAGAGAAGGAGATTTTTTAAGAATTTATGCATTTTCACTAATCAAAAGAGCCCCACCCTAACATCAGAACCCCTGTCCCTGAGGGCCATGAAATAAACAATTTTTTAAGAGGCAGCCTTATTCAACATAACCATGTATTTGGTACGTTTATTTAATACCCAGAAGCAGAGAAGAAGATTTTGAAAGAATAAATGTATTTTCACTACCGGTATATAATCAATAGAGCCCCACCCTAACACCAGAACCTCTAACCATGGGACCCTGAAATTCCCAATTTTGGAAGAAATATTCTTGATCATTATAACTTTGTACTTGGTTAGTTTATCATGAGCAGAGGAGAAGATTTTCAAAGAATTTATGCAATTTCACAATATAATATCAATAGAGCCCCGCCCTAACATCAAATCCTCTGACCCAGGGGCCATGAAATTCACAATTTTGGAAGAGGCTGCCTTATTCAACATAACTACGTATTTGTTTAGTTTATTCAATGTCCAGGAGCAGAGAAGAAGATTTTCAAAGAAATACTGCACTTTCACTATATAATCTATTTAGCCCCGGCGCCCTAGCACTTGAACACCTGACCCTGGGGCCATGAATTTCACAATTTGGTAGAGGACTCAATACTGATTACAATCATGCCAACAGTTTGACTGCTTGATGTCGAGGAGTAAAGAAGAACATTTTTAAAGATTGCATTAATTTTAGTGGTTTGGGCCCCACCCCTCAGGCCCCAGGGGGCAGGGACCATGAAATTCACAATTTTTGTTCCCCTTTACCCATAGATGCGCTGTGCCAAAATTGGTTGAAATTGGTTAAGCGGTTGCAGAGAAGAAGTGAAAATGTTCAAATGTTAACACATGCCGGAGAAAGCACGACGACGGACGAAAAAAAAATAGCAATAGGTCACCTGAGTAAAAAACAATCCATAGACAATTCAGTATGTATATAATGCCCTGATAACTTATATGTTAAGCGTCAGTCAAAATTTGTCTTAAAGATATACCACTGGCTGACCAATTCCATGTATCGACCATAGAACTTAAGAAAACATAGAACGAAAAGTTAATATTCTTGTTTCATCAACTTTTTTGTCAATGACTTGCTTTGTTTTAGAAATTGTTCATATGTAAAGCATGCTCTTCACAGGTCTGCAACCATCTGGAATACATAAACCCCATATTTAGGAAATATGGGTAGAAAGGTATACAAATAAGGGAAGTTGGCAATAAAAATGTTTTCATCGTGTATATCATAAAGTGTTATTGTTAAATTACCATTACCGTCTTTCTAGTAAAATATCCATACATGAAACAGATGTGTCGGACTCTGCAGTATCTTTAATTTCAAACTCACTGATATATCCAGACGACATTGGAATGGAAGTTACAATGGTTAGTTCATAATTTGCCGTCGATATATCTAAATGTGGAGTTGAAGACTACAGCAAGTCTTTTAATCTCATGCACACCCCTAAGTGTTCACATTTCTTGATACAGAAAATTCTATGCAATTAATAAAAAAAAGTATGTGGAAACATGAAAATGATGAGCATAAATTGATAAATTTAATTAAGCGAATTATTGTCCTTTTACCAACCAACCCTCCTAATAATTGTTAAGCAAATACGTTATTCCTTGAATTAACACCTAGACGATTTTATACAAACGAGTGGCTTAGTAACCACTGCTTACATATATAATGTATAAAACATCAAACAATTCTTTATAATATGTATTAATCATATAATCTCTCGCCGAGCGTTCTGATTGGTTCAATATTTCGAACATAAGAAAAACCAACATATCGCAGACTGCCAAAGAGATAAGATACACATTTGTGCAGAATCGTAGATTATGATGCCTGTTGGATTTTTCTTTGTAATAATTGATTTTATCACTTTGGCGTTTTGTAAGAATTTTCATCTTGGTTTGTTGATGCTGAAGGGACAGAGAAATTGGGCCAGCTACGAGGTACAGGCTAGTGCCATCTCTATTGCTGTGGATAACGCCAGAAAAGATGGACATTTCCTCAATCACACCTTCACGTGAGTATGAATTTTCAAAGAAAAAGGACTGAAGAAAAAATACTACAAACTTGAATAATACAACATTTTTTCCACCATGACTAGAATTTGGCTTCTAACTGTGGTAAAATTGATTGACTAATTAATAATCCTTTTAAACAGGATTTGTTGTTAATATTAATATTAAGTATTGAAAGAGGAAATCAATTTTTTTTGTACAAGAATTATCACCAATTTTAGAATGTTACAACTATACAACGTTCAATTTTTATGTCTTGATATTGAAACATCTAACAATGCCAAGGCGTAAACTTCAATTTAAAGAAAAATGAAACGTCAATTTTTTTCTGTTTTTATACTAAAAACACATATAACATTTATTTTTATTGAAAAAATACTGAAAACTTTTTTGATGGACTTATCAAATTGATCTTCTGTTTATAATGTGGAAACACCTTAATATGTAGATGATAACGTGATATTACAATACGAATAAGGAAATTTGACAATGGAAAAGCTGAAATAATCTCGTTTGTCACACAGCTAGCTTGTTAGTTGGCTCTTGTCGTCTATAGACAGTAAAAACTATATTTAAATATGAAACATCTGTGGCCGTCTCCGTGGTGTCTTTAATTTCAAGTTCACAGGGACATCTTTGTTTTTTTTATTTAAATATTACTAATATTTTCGAGTCATACATTTGAATGACATTTCTAAACTTGTGACATGATATTAAATCTTTTTCAAAGAAAAAAATTGTTTCTTAATATGTAGATGATAAGGTTTTACAAAACCATTTCAATGACATAAGAGTTAACAAATACTCACTTGAGATTGTTGAAAATCCTGTTACATCAATTTATCTTTTGTCGCATTTCTGTTTCCCAAAATTGACCGTATTCAGAAAATGCTCTTGTGAGTAGTTTAGAAGAATTTATTACAATATGCAAATCAAGCAGAATATAACTTAATGAATAAAGAAAGGATCAGTTGACATAATATGGTCTGGGGCCCATTTTTCTACGATGAATTTGAATAAATCTAGAATCATTCTGATTATTTTCAAACAAGAGAAAAGGAAAATGACACCTTCTGAATAGTGTCAGTAGTTCATATTGTTAATAATTTTGATTTTTGAGGAATATTAATATTGCTTTCCATGAATTTTTATGACTTATGATAGCAAAATTCATCGGCCTGGTTTGTGACCGTATGTTCTTTTATAAATAAAGATGATTAGAATAGGCAAGTCTTTGTACAATAGCGGGATATTCATGTTCGTGGGATTTACCCTATATGGCTTTAGTTATTATTTCGCACCTAGTCGGTTACAGAGAACAATTGTTCAACCCGATGACTGAATGACAAAACATGCTGGTTTACTAGATTTTTAGGTTTTATTACAGACGGATCGTTTTGATCAATTTAAACATAATTTCATACATTTCAAATTTGACATGGTCAACAAAATTAAGCCTTTTTATGCATGACAATACGCATAGAACTTCAGAATGCACATGAAATTTGTATTCACTGATACTCGTGGATACATATAAGCATTCTTCCATTTGTCGACTTACGAAACTATAAAATCATCGAATAAACCTTTCCGTAGACAACTAGAAGAATATTGGATTAGAAAACTATAGGGACAGCCTTTCCCTATATATGTAATGACAAGGTCGATAGTGTTGGAAATCTTTCCAGTCCACAGTGTAACAATATAAATGTGACGGAACTTTTTAACCATACACAGAGACGTTAGCATAGTCATGAGCATCGGTCTTACAATAAACCTTTTTAAAATACACGAGGTCTCTTTTGATTCATTACTACCTTATGTAAATCAGCAGGTCCTCATTACATACGCACCAAACTTTACTCTGTTCTTTGAAACTTGTAAATAGTCTACTTGAAAAGGAAAAAAAGAGTTAATGTTTTGATTCATCGACACCAGAATACAGGCTTGGATCTATGGTTATGGATATTGCAAATCAGAGGCTTTTCATACTAATTGTTAGACCATTGTATAAAAACTGAATTGTTGACGGATTTTCCCGTTATTTCCCGATCATGACAAGGAACACACAGCGGATGTGACCGGTCGGCAGGGGATGCTCACTCTTCCATGACACCTGATCCCACCTCTGATGATTTTGAGGCCCGCGTTTGCTCTGTTACAATTTTGTATTGTTATTGGACATTTCAGCTTGAACACTGTTCGTTATCTCCATATACCTATCATGAAATATATAGAGAATAATACATACCCTTTTCCATATCACATCCTGTATCAGCCCGAGACACCAATATCAGCCAGAGGGCCGAAGGCCCGAGGGCTGATATTGGTCGAGGGCTGATACAGGATGTGATGTGGAAAAGGGTATGTTTTATTATATTTATTACATACTTAGTAATAAAATACAGTTGAGAAGAAAATAAGTAAATAATCATGCATGGACTTCTTACATGCATGTACATAGTCTAACGTCTCATAAGATTTGGGTTTGTTTCTATTTCTATTTCAATGCACTTGATCCGTAATTTGAAAATATTCTATAGTATTACATGTATTTGTAAATTAAGATTAACCTTATTTTCAAAAAGTTAAAATTAAGAGAATATGAACCCACCAAAAATTGTGTATGAGTACAAGTACTGTTATTGTGGTTTAATTTACTAAGGGTGTGATATTGACGTCACAATAGCCGTATCAGCCCTGCAGGGCTGATATGGATTTGCAGGGCTGATACGGATATCAGCCCCACAAATCCATATCAGCCCTGCAGGGCTGATACGGCTATTGTGACGTCAGCCATATCGCATATGCAAAAAACCTGTATTTATTACTAAGTGTGTAATAAATGGAGATAATGAACAGTATTCCAGATCAAAAGTCCATAAAACAATACAAAATAGGAGCAGAGCAAACATAGACCTCCAAAACATCAGAGGTGGGATCAGGGCCATGGAGTAGTTAACATCCCCTGACAACCGGTCACACCCGCTGTGTACTCCTTGTCATGATCGGGAAATAACGGGAAAATCCATCGTCAATTCAGTATACATATATAAATAATGTTCAAACAATTAGTATGAAAAACGTCAGTCAGCATTTGACTCAATGATAAATTGTATTTGCTGACAAGGTCATTGTTTCAATCGTAGAACTTATGAAATGATAACTTTAAATGAGACTGCAGATTCTTGTTTCATCAACTTGTTTAAATGTCAGTAATTTACCTCGTTGTAGAAATTATTCATACGAAGAACATGCTCTTGTGTATCTAATCAACTGAGATATGTAAACTCCGTATGCAGGTGATGAATGTATATTGCTGCATAAGTAAGGGAAGTTGTCGATAGAAAAGTTAAAGTCATCACGTTTATCATAGAGCTTGGTTGTTAGATTACCATTAACGTCTTTTTCAAGTAAAATATCTAAATATGAAACAGATGTGTCAGACTCTGTGGTATCTTTTTTCTCAAGCTCACCAGGATATATCGAATCGACATAAGAATGGAAATTTCCATTGTTTGTTGACAGTACGTCGTCGATATATCGAAATGTCGAGTTGAAGGCCACAGCAAGTGTTTTCCTCCATAAAATATCATACAAAACTTTTTGCAATGATAAACATTAACGATTAGTAGGGGGAGTTTGAATTGAAATCTATAGTTAACAGTTGACAAATGTTAAACCATAAACTGTGATTGAGAAATATGAATCATGCTTTTTATCTCAAAACTATATACATGTAGTTTTTTGATAGTTAGTTACAATTTACGTCTTTGAATTATAGTTTATAAGAATAAATGACAGTTAAGGAGGAATTCTTCTCATAAATATTGTAATTAGAGATGAATGAAATTTTCACATGCAGACTCAGGAAGATAATATTACCAAGGGATGGTATCAAATAGATATCATTTGACCGTTTTATTTTAGGTGCAAGGTAATGTGAAGTTCATTGTATTTTTCCACGACATTAAGAATAAAATATTACATTTGTCAATCATTTGATGCCTGGTTCTATTTCAAAAGATATTTTCACCATATAAGGTGTAATACATCATACTACTACATGTATATGTTATAGTAAACCTGTGTAATCAGGAATTTCATGTATTTTCTGAATTTTAGGAAATGCATAAAAATGCCATCATGCTAAGGAAATATGTGTATTTACTGTTTTCGGTTAGGAAATACATGTATTAACTGATGTTTTCAATACTTCTTACACATATTTACTGACTGTGTATATTTTTTTTTTAAATTTTAACTGTGTTTTCGGTAATCACGTTATAATTTTAATTATAAAATATAAATCACACAATGTAATAATATACACAGTAAATTCAATATTAATTATTCTACTAACTAATTGATTCACTTTTTATTTAAAATTGATGATGATAAGAAGAGTCACTTCACCTGGGAGCTCACGTGGTTTTAAAAATATTTCTGTCTAATTTTGATTTCTAAAATAAATATTAACATAAAGGAGGAATACTACAACCAGATTTGCATTCATTTAATGATGCTTACGACTTACCTTTTAAAATATGGTTTCAGCTTTTACAGACCGATATTAGTTCTGAATTATTTTATTCTTTATCAGGCAGTTTTTTTCCAGAGAAATGTATGAAATAGTTTTAAACTTTTACATGTAATAAATGAACAATATAATATTCTTATAAATCATGTCAAGAGGAATCATAAGAATGTTTTCAATTTGTTTATATATTTACTAAAAAAATACTTTATTTGTAAATATTTTAATAAACTTACAGATAAAATCATCCATTATATGTGTCAGGGTTAAAAAGGATGCCCCTACTGACATGCAAGTTCTAAGTATGTGAAAGTATGAGAGTGCAAATAACTATTTGGTCAAAATGACACAAAAATAAGATACAAACTGATGTGCTACTTTTATTTTCTTAAATCGGTTATTTTCTTTTCCAAAGGATACTCTAACTAAATGGTACGTTATCAGAAAAATGCAAAATTATTCATTTTCCCCCCTAATTTTTTTAATTTAAAAAACTAAAATTGCTTGCGAACTTTTTTTCCACACGTATTACAGACTCATAGTATGCTACTCTGCATTTTTAACAGCAAATTTAAAACCCTGAAGCATCTGAATTTCGGATCAAACAATTCTTAGTTTATATTGTCTCTGGAAAAATGCCCCAAAAATTTCATGAAACGCATATAATATAATGAAATTATTGTCAAAATCTTAATGACATAACCTTAGTTTAACGAATTCCCCCTTAAAGGGAATTTTAAATAGAAAGTGCACTGAGTTTTGTCAAGAATCAGAAATTAACTTGACTTAAAATGACGAGTGTTAGCTCTGTAGGAAAAGTCTTAGAGAGTGCAATTTAAAAAAAAAACCTAGTATTTGTACACTCCTTGAATATTTTATGTGTACAGTCATCCTGGCAAGTTCAGTAAAAAGGTGTAAAGTGGCTTAAATTTTTAGTAAATACACGAATTTCCTAGCAATTCAGTAATTACACGTATTTCCTAAAACAGTCAGTAAATACATGTTTACTGAACAGTTTAGGAAAAACGTGAAATTCCTGATTTCACACATTTACTGTAACATGTATACATTGAATCTCTCGTAGATTGGAAACTTGCAAAAGCTAGTAAGATTGTAGCATGTTTAGAAAATCAAATTTAAGTGAGGTATTGTGGTTGTGCTGTGTGAAAACTACAATAGACGAACTCTTTAATTGATACTTTTATACGATGTAATTTACATTGACTTCAGTGTGCATGCCAATGCATTTAAGGAACAACTACCATCTACACTGTACTTCTTTTCTCGAGATAACGATTTGTCAAATATTTGTATGTAAGATTTATTTCAAGTCTTAGAATTTATTGGAGACATGCAAAACATAGTATATGCTAAATTATGGCATTTTTGTATGATACAAATATCACTGGTTAAATACTCAGTAAATGTCCTCATGGTTTTTGCTCAAATGTTCGCTGAGTGAAAATGAAATAGGACGAGAAATCGTGTAAACAGATATATGAAATAATAGTAAAAAGGATATACATTGGAAGTTATGTGTGATTCATAAAGAATTAATGGTTGAAAATTAGGTATAATGAGTTATTTTCAAGTTTTTTTTTATAATAAAGACACATTTTTCTGAAGTCCCGATCGATCAGTCTAAAGTTTTCTCTGTCGTCCTTACCAACAAAGATACAAAAGTTAAACACGACCCCACACACTTTAGAACGTAATTTTTGTCTATGTCAAAAGCTTGCATTCCTTATTCTTAGGAAAGTTCTGCTTCAAGCTTTTGTAAAATAAAAAAAATGGTCAGGTCACATGTAAAAGTTTGAGGTAATTATTTTTGTGACACTGGATTCTAGTACCACTTTTCATTCCCAGAAGACGTTTTTAAATTAAATTTTAAAGTCTGAAATAAATATGCCCGGTGTATTGTTGTACTTTTTCACTTGTCATTAATGCATATTTTTCCTATTCATAGAGAAATGCTTCTTTTAGCTGCAAACTTAATAATTGACATCTATACAATTGATAATAATTGTTAAAGTTTTATCCGTCGAAATTCTCATTTATCCATTTTACATGTTACAAAAAAGTCTGAAATATCCAAATAATGTTCTGAAAGCTGCATTTATACCCAAGTATATAGGTGTCCTGTGCCTCTTACGACAAAGTTCCGTAATTAACGATATCAATTTCAAACACATTTTATATGGTTAAAATTGTTTCATGATTTGTGAAACTATCATGAACAACCCAAGTCAACAGGGAATGCTTTCTCCTTCTATGAACCTGATCCTACCTTTAGAATTTCAGTGGTGCGTGTAAATTCCAATTTTGAAATTTATATTTGCCCTTTCCAAACTTAATGTTAGTATTACAACTCTGATCCAGAAGTTTCCAACTTTTAAGCTTGAAATTCCATCGTAAAAGCAGCTGGCTTCGGAGAAACGAACTTTAATCTTCGCTTTTCGAACTTTATTGTTGTAATTACAACTTTAGTCCTGGATTTTCTACTTAAATTTTGTATTTCCAACTTTAATATTGACCTTTAAACTTAAATGAAATATATGGAGATAACGAAGAGTATTAAAGATCAAAGTCCATCAAACAATACAAAATAGGTGCAGAGCAAACATGAACCTCTGATACATCAGAGGTGGGATCAGGTGCCATGGAGTATGGAGAATTCCCTGCCGACCGGTCACACCCGCTTTGTGCTCATTGTCATGATGGGGAAATAGCAGAAAAATCCGTCGTCATTTCAGTGTGTAAATAGCTAACAATTAGTATGAAATTTGACTCAATAATAAATTGTAATTGCTGACAAGGTCATTGTATCGACCAGAGAACTTACGAAATTATTACTTTAAACGTGACTGCTGATATTCTTGTTTCATCAAATTGTTTGTCAATAATGTTTTTAGAAATCGTTTTAGAAATTGTTCAAATTGTTTTAGAAATTGTTCATACGTAGAGCATGCTCTTGCGTATCTAATCAACTGAGAGATATAAACTCCGTATGCAGGTGATGAAGGTATGTTGCTGCATAAGTAAGGGAAGCTGACGATTGAAAAGTTAAAGTCATCATGTTTATCTGAGAGCTTGGCTGTTAGATTACCATTAACGTCTTTTTCAATTTAAATAATCAGATATGAAACAGATGTCTCGGACTCTGTTATATTTTTTATCTCAAACTTACCGGGATATGTCGTATCAGCATAAGAATGGAAATAACCATTGTTAATTGACAATACGTCGTCGATATATCTAAATGTCGAGTTGAAGGCCACAGCAAGTGTTTTGTTCTTTTCACGTATAAGATTTTGGACAAACTCTGCTTCATATGAATACAAAAATAGGTCTGCCAATAACGGGGCGCAATTGGTACCCATAGGAATTCCAACAGATTGTTGGAAGACCTGGTCTCCAAAAACCACAAAGATATTGTCAATCAGAAACTCAGGCATCTTTTTGATTAAACCTCAGTGTATTTTTTGTGTACAATCAGAATGTTTTTTAACAAAATAATTTTGCAAATGATCACTGACAAGGTAAGTAAATTTTTAGTTCTATTTTTATTGAAAAAGCAGCTGTCAGTGATATCAAAACGCCTTCAACTTTAATTTATCATGGGGAATGGTTGTGTATAAAGTTAAAAAGTTGAAAGTTTTTAAGCTGTTCATTTTGGTAAAACCTTGTGTTTTCAAATTGTCCAAAAGTTCTTTGGAATTTTTAAGTATCCACATCTGATTTACACCACTTCTTGAATATATTGTTGCACAGTACTCTTGAAATTTCTCATTCACTACTGTTAATAAGTTAATATCTTAGCGAGGAGTAAAGAAAGAGGCTTCGTTGAACATTTACAGGAACCCGCTATGTATCTTTGTTTGTAATTATTCTTATGAAGTTTCGGAATCCAATATAGATATGGTAGTTAAAATTCATTTTGATTTTGAAGAATTTCTTCTTTAGAAAGGGAGCTATGAGTATAAGTTGGATTACCACTTGTAGAATTAAATGCAAGTTCTTCTAAATACAATTTATATAATGAGCCTTACAAACGAAGACAATGTTGTTACCTGCTTTGTTAGCAGGGACCAGTACATACTGATCATGTAATCTATCTAATTCTTTTTTCACTTCTAGATTGTTGAATACAGAAAGATAGATGGTTTTCATATTGCCCCATGAATCGTTTACTACGTGATTTTATCACGCGATCGTAACTTAGATCTGATACATTTAATCCATTCTGACAAAGTGTCAATGGCTGTTATTTTATGCCATTTTATGTTGTTTTTTTTCTCAGTGTGACTTCACGTTTCGTGGACGACAAGTCTCGTACCGCGGGAGAAGTGGTACAAATGATCACTGAAGACAAAATCGACCTTCTGCTAGGACATCCATCGTCAACGCGTATGTTGATAAATTTATCCCTGTTACTGTATATCATTTAACTTTATTATATACAACTTTCTTGGTTCAAAGGTTGATATCAGTCAATGTAGTACGATATTTAGGTAAAAGTTTATGGTTTCAAGAACGTTACCACCTAATGTCAATTTTTAATATTTTACCTTTTATCCATTTGATATCCACTAAAACTAAGCCTAGTCAACTTGTACTATTACATCAACACTGATGCTTTTATACAGTAAAAATTTTCTTTGCATGAAAAATAAAAGTAAAAAAGTTTGAATAATTTATGTTATTTGTGAAAATATCTTTAAAGGAAACATGGGACCTGCCTACGTGACCCCATATTACAATATCCCTCATATTAGCTGGGGGACAACTGATCCAACATTTAGCAAGAAAGATATCTTTAAAACGTTCGTGCGCCTGCGGACCACATTTAATAAGGTTGGATTGGCTACAATAGCACTGTATACCAAATTCAATTGGCGGAAAACAGCGGTCCTTATCGAAACATCCTACAGTAAGTGACCAATTATGATTTTCCCCTTAAAAATATCTCAAAAATAAATTTTAGTAAGATTTTCTTTTAACTACCTGTTAATCTATAAGTGACCTTGTACATGTACATACATATGTATAATTGGAGGCTCCTTTTCTCCTTTCCTTATTCTTCATGTACATGGAAACAATTCCTTTAAATTTATTCATTCTAAATGCCCAAATACTGATTTTATACTTTTGTTAATACCCGGTAATGGGGAATATATTGCCTTAAAATCTATGTATCAAAATTACGAGTTTTACAAGAATCATTATTTTATCCTTTTGTAATTTAGATTATTTTTTTTTTGTAGATTTATGTTTGAGTGCGATGAACGCTTTTCTCTCCAAAGCTGCTGAAAACAAGATAACCATTGCTTTTCATCAGCGTTTCACAGAGAATCCTTCGATAAGCGAAATTGATAATTATCTTTTTAATATTAAGACATCTGCAAGAAGTAAGATTATTTCTTGAAAATATATTTGATATTTATTTTTTAAAGAACATCAAATAAAAAAACTTAAATTATATCTTTCTAGTTGTATTCATGTGCGCTCGGGACAACAATTTCCGAAGAATTATGATACAAGCACATGCTTCCCAGATGACGAATGGTGACTACGTTTTCATAGATCCCAATTTTGTAGCCAATGATGATCTGTACAGATATAGAACGTGGTTTAATAATGACTCCAATGACGCCATTTCCAGAGAGGCTTTTCGACATGTAATACATGTGAGTAGTAGTTTCAGTTACTCAATATTTGAAGTTTTTCAAAATAAAATAAAATAAAATATTCTGAATGGTTAAGCAGGCATACAATTGCAATTTTTATCAAGATTTAATGGTTAAGCAAAAATCTGGCTTTGTAATGTATGAAAAATACAATTGCAATTTTTAAAGATTTACATGAAAGTTATATCTATATAAGAAAAAAATATATTAATTTTTTGTGAGTAAACATGTTTAAGTAGCAATACTTCAATGACAAACTCTTAGAAAAATTTATCTATTATTAAGGAACGTCTCGTCTGTCCTTAAGTGCTTCACGCCTTAATTTAAGTGGGACCCATATTTCTCAAGGAATTATCCAAAATCAAATTATTATCATATTAAAGAGTTACAAAAAGAATCGTTAAATAATGTATATTGCTTTGATTATTATTTTTTTATTTGAAAACCATATTCCGTTAACCTTTGATAGTTCAGTACAGCCCGGTGGTTCGACGAAAGAAGCAAGGCTCAACATTTGGAATTAATGAGAACGATTCCACAGCGTATGGCGGAGCCACCTTGGAATGACTCTACGGCACTCGATGAAAAAATTATTGTGTGATTTTTACCCATTTTTGATTATTTGAAAGTTTGAAGTGCTGCCATTAAACTTTAGTTGAACGTAGTTTGCAAACGACTATTTTATTTTCAGCCACCTCCTGCGGCAGCTGCTTTACACGATTCTATGTACCTCGCCGTTCTCTGGTGGGATCATTGTCATAATAACGGACTCGATCACAGAAACGGCGTTGGGATGTTCGAATTTACTCATAACTTGACCTACAGTGGTACGTCATTGGTATATTAGAATTTACACCTAACTTGCATTAGTCAGAACTACAGAAACTCAGCTTAGAAAAGTAAATGTGAAATTTTTGAATAAATACATCTTTTGCAAGCTAATTTTCTGTCAAAAGGAGATTCTAATTTGCATTATCTTTATTTTTGTTCAGCATTTTTTTATATTATTCACCAAGCACTTTTATCAAATGCTGCATCTTATGATGATGTTTTTACATTAAGGAACAAGTGGGCTTATTTATTTCGACGGCAATGGAGACAAGCAGCCCTTATTTTGGATTGAGGACCTAAAACTAGAAGGCGATAATCAGAGAATCTTTGCCATCGTTGAAACTTACAAAACGGATTCAAACGTACCGTTTATTTTTATTCAAAATCTCTCTCTCTTTTCTCTCTCTCTCTCTCTCTCTCTCCAAGTTTATAAAGTTTTATTTTGAGATAATTTAGCATGATTTTATTTTAGTAAGGCTATGTTTAAATGGTGTTGTTTAGATGTTCACGTTATGGGAGGACCCTTTATGGTTAACCGCTGACGGAAACCCTCCTCTTAGTTCCCCCGTATGTGGATTCTCTAACGAGCTTTGTCCACCGCCAGTGAAAGGTAATGCTCTGTCATTTTTATTTAATTGCTCAATTACTGTGTTTTCCTTTGCTTATACTAGTATTTCAAATTTGCAGATAATTTTAATGATTGAAAGCCAAAGCTTTCATTATCACTGAAATGAGATTGATTTCTTCCAAGGTCTTGCAATGATAATGATGTGGTCCGAGTTTACTTGTATTGTTTCAATGGACAATGGACATTTAATAAGCTTCATTACTATTCTTTATCTCCATATTTCATTGTAGATCAAACGATAGATATTGTCGTCGCTGTCTCCGTTGCTGTGTTTATAATAATCAGCTTTCTGATTGCTATTTTCACTATCAGGTAAAACGTTATCTAGAAAGTTATTATTATAACTACTAGTATCCTTTTTTACTCGTTCATTGTTACTGTATATCTTATTTACGTATAAATCAAACTGTATGAAAGAACATTTACCTGCCATTAAACTTTAAATAAATGACCTTTTGTCCAAATACAGAGAAACCAAGAGCTTTTTCAGAGAACCGAACAATGCCAATATTAATAATTTTGCAAAAGACTACACCCTGTACTTCGCAGAATCGGCATCATGAGGTTTACGTATGTTATGTATAACTAACTTACGATACCTTACTCCTTAACGAATTTAAAATTATTTGCTGCAAATGTGGCCCTGGTATGAATCGTCTTTAGATTGGGTGTATGACTCCTGCTGTAAATTCATTGTTTGAGATAAAAGATACCACAGAATCTGACACATCTGTTTCATACTTGGATATTTTACTTGAAAAAAGGTTATATGATAAACGTGATGACTTTTATATCGTCAACTTTCCTTACTTATGCAGCAATATACCTTCATCACCTGCGTACGGAGTATATATATTTTAGTTGATTCAATAGCATGCTCTACGTATGAACAATTTCTAAAACGAGGTAAATTATTGACAAGCAAGTTGATGAAACAAGAATATCAGCAGTCTCGTTTAAAGTCATCATTTCGCAAGGTCTATGGTCGATACAATGACCTTATCAGCAAATACAATTTATCATTAAGTAAAATGCTGACTGACTTTTTTCATCCGTTATTTCCCGATCATGACAAGGAGCGCACGGCGTGTGTGACCGGTTAGCAGGGGATGCTCACTCCCCCATGGCACCTGATCCCACCTCTGATGTTTCGGAGGTCCGTGTCTGCTCTTCTCCTATTTTGTATTGTTTTATGGACTTTTATATTGAATACTGTTCGTGTTTTTTTTTCCATATTCTTCTTACATTTGTAATTATGTTGGTAAAATCCTAAATAAGAAAATCTAAAAATGGTAGTTGATTGTCACATGCCTCTATTGTGAATTGAATTGAATCTACCATGATACTTTGTAGAATTTTCGATAATCCTTTTTAGATTAATATTAGTGGATGAGAATATCAACAAGGTATTTTCTTCTATTTTTTGCGAAAATACTATATACATGTACACAGAAGTTTCTATTTATGTATGAGTTGAGAACATGATTTATGTAAGATCAGTGTCAAAAACGAAAGTAAAATTTCAAGAAATATTTAGTTTTGGTAAACTAATTTGCAGATAGCTTTAACTTCACCTTATTGAAACGAAATAATTTCATTGTTATCATTACAAGTAAAGATTATTTGGTAAAACGTAAACGTCTTAATTTGATCTCTCAACAGGAAGAAGCAGTATGAAATGCAGATTCTAAAGATGGCATGGAAAGTTGACTTTTCTGAAATTGGAATGAAAATCAGCAAAAGGGGAATAGGAAGTCAGGTAATATAAAGAAGTCGGACAAAATAAGGGAGTCAGGCAAGATAAAGGGGTCGATGAAATAAAAAAGTCAAGTTAAGGTAATTCCACCCTCCTATGATGTCGTAGGTTTTTGCAAAAACTGTTATTTGGTAAATTCACACCTAATAGAACAATATCTTTTAGAGGAATGCTTTTCAATAGATGTACTGATAAATATTGTTAAATGGAAAAACTAAAAAAAAATGCATATTTTTTATTTAATCAATTATTCAATCTTTAAAAAAGTTGACAAGTGCAATAACTCCTCAGGTCTCTTCATTCAGCATTTGCTTTATTGTACTTCTAATGTAAAATAGTTTCCCTGATATTCACAATTCAAAAGAATCTTATAACTGGGAAGTATTAAGGAATATTCGGCATCAGAATTATGCATTTTAATCAGTTTTTAGATATTTTTCGTAATACTGTTTACAAAAAATGTGCGATTTTTTTGTTGACATATACTTCTGTTTATTTATGTCTCCCATCTTTAATAATATGGTGACCTATACATTTTTTTGTAATAATTGGAAAATTTAAAGTATACTCAGTATTGAATGAAAATATATGTAGTTCTTGAACTTGAACCATTAGAACTGCTTCGCCCGTTATGCAAATTATCCCATGTTTCCCACTAGCGTTGATGCCCTGGCATACTATACTAACTAAACAGTGATTCCTTAAACATTTCGTGTCAAGGAGGCAGTTTTACAGTATGATTCAATATTCCAATTGTTCCATATATACGTCATTCACGTTTTTCATTCTCTAAAAAAATAATCTTTTATCATATATTCCAGTTAAGTAAAAGTGCTACATCTTTCGGAGAAACGGGAAGCGGAAGCAATGGTACAGATAATCCTAATTTTACACTGACTGCAGAATACAATGGTCAAATAGTGGCTCTTAAAAAAAGTCCACTATTGACGATCCAACTTTCACGATTAGATCTGGTGGAACTTAGAGAGGTAACGTGAGCTGTATAACAACATAATGAATATATTCCTCAAGCATACATTTTGTGGAGAGGGCTTATATAGGCTATGTGTGTCCAATCTATTTATGAATTTTTACATAATAAAATCAAATCAGCATATGCCTATACATTTACAAAAATAAAATTCTTAAAGCTGCAAAAAGTTTTTTTTTAAAAACTTATCTAGTTTTAGTTTGTTTTTGTTTTCAGATGCGTGACTTTATCCATCCAAATGTGAATCCTTTTCTTGGAGCTTGTATTGACTCCCCGCACATCTGTTGTCTGTTTTTATACGGTACTAAAGGGAGTCTACAGGTGAATACCATCTGATTATAAGAGCATCAGAAACCTAGATCACCTCTACTAATGTTATTGTAATTTAAATTCAAGACACGTGGTGTAGGTTGTCCCATTCAAAGGTTATAGTGTAGAACCGGTTTTATATATGGCAGTAAACAGGAAATTGCTATACTTTTGAAAACATGTCTTGTAAAAAATGTTTTTCAAGACATTTCTGAAAGACTTTCATGATTTTCAACAAAAAAGAGTGGTTAAAAAGGGGGTATATCTTATCATAAATTACGGCGAAAATTATAGAGCTCACCCGATACGCAGGTTAAAAAATTTGTAATGTCTACACTGAGAAACCTTTGTTTGCCTTATATGGCTATTGTTATTAATGCGCACAGAAGATCTTACCACGAGTAACTGACCATGCAATCGTTGAATGAATAGCAACGTTTACGCCAAATACTTTTACTTCGAACACGTGGTTCTGGCCAATCTAAGATCATGTCAATGGAGTGTAAAATAAAAAAAAATGTTCTTATTAACAAAGTACAAAGATTAGAAACTCTGAAAGATGTCAAGGGTGTTTTTAATTTGTTTTTAACTAGAAAAAATATGCTTAATAAAATGTAGTTTGTGTCAAGTTCAGAACACCAGTGCTTCAAGGATAAGGAAAACGAGCACATCTCTCATGCATTTAAATAGAAAAAACATTTTTTTCACATCTATATACTCGTGATCACGTGTTTTGGCCAGGGAATCCACCTGACACTTGTATTCACCGATAGTACAACAAAGGAATTAATACAGACGCAAATCGCTTTGCAATATGACTTTGAGAAACCTAAGACTTTTTATTTCACAAATGAATTGTTTGTCATTGTGAGCATGAAAATAATAGAATTAAAAAAATTAATGCTTTTCATTTACGAAATGGATGGAAAAATGGTCTTGTGCCTCTCTGATCACCGTAAGATTTTCCTTTTTTCAAGCGTAAAATTCGTAGTAACCCATAATGCAATTCTCATTCAGCTGATTTGTCGGTTAAAGCTGAACACTACTCGTAAAAAGGCATCGTCCGCCATATTTCCCCTTCTTCAACGCTCTCCCTACAACCCCAATATAAGGAGCAGATCGCTTATCAGTTCAAGGTATTTCGCTGTAGAGATCCATCGAGTGTAGACGTACATCTTACACTGCCGTGCTACTTTGTCGCGATGAAATCAAATTTTACGTATTTTTTCCAGAACAGGAAAAAGTATCATGAAAAATACAGGTGAATAAATTATTTACAGACAGAAAATGCACATAAAAACATGGAATAAACGCAAAAAATCTAAAACATGCACGTTATGAGCAATACATGTCTGCCACGAGTTTCGAGTGTGCAATCGGGTGTAACGATATTGAGCGGTTTATATACCCGTCTAACGGTGCCTATTTATGAGAAATGTTCAGCTTTAAAGTCATGTTGGTGCCTCATTTGCTAATCCGACGCCAAAAAATATAGTCCCGATTCTCATGCAAAAATACTTTTCCAAAAAGAAATTTTAATTCATGACTGCAGAAAATTGCACCATAGAGAATACTTATTTAAGTTTGAATTGATTCACGAGAGGTCGATTGAAGTAAATTTCTACAGATATAATAGGGTGGTGAAAACTGAAACGCAACATAATTTTTTTGTTTTGCTAGTCACTTCCTAGCCACATTTCTGTGAATAATTAAGGTCTTCCGTTTCCAACGGAAGACCTTCTACTGATTCTGTTGGTAAAGATTATTCTTTTTTTTCTTCTGCTTCCTAGAGAATATCTCACTCATTTCTCAACGGATTTCGCTCAATTTTTCAGAGGTTATAGACGTTTATAAACTTTATCAAAATGCTGGCTAAAATTTCAAAAAGTCACTTCCGGTTTTGAGTTATTTCCCTTTAAACGAAAATTTACAGGCTTTCGTTTCCAGACAAAGGCTCAGAGACGGCTAAAGCTGGAGCAGAAATTCTACTGATTTTAGATAATAGAAGGATTGAAATTGTGCACATCGGTTTTTGTTTTTCGATTTCTCTATTCAAAATGGCGCTATATAGGGGTCAAAAATTAGAACGCTTAAAAGAACCAAAAATAACTCATATTTTGCCTTTTATCTTCTAAACTAAAAATATTTTGCTAAAATATATAGAACATAATTTGTGCAAAATTAGTAGATCTTTCAAATGAGATGTCGGAAAAAGGGCTGGCCCCTAAATTATGGGATCTAGAGGGGCCAAAATTTTTTTCCAGATATCTCAAAAAGCATTGAGATTTTGTTATACATCAAAGAAGCAAAGTTGTTGAAATTGTCAAGCTTAATCTAATGGAATCGGCAAAATACGTCCAGCGTCGTCACTTCCGGCCAAACCGGAAGTAGTCGGAAAACGCATATTTTTGCCGTTTTTGACAAGTTTTTGGGAGCTTAAAAATTAATTTTTCGTGCGTCGTCATCACTTCCGATCAAACCGGAAGTAGCAAAAAATGGCTTATTTTTGCATAAATCAACATAGCTTTAAAGGATTCAAAGCATTTTTGGACGTTATTTCTCATTTTAGTTAAAAATGAAAGCTACTTCCGGTCAAACAGGACGGAAGACCTACTCGTTGCTTTGCAACGAGCTTTGCTCTTGTTTATCCTATATTGCTGTAGTCTCGCTAACTCTCGCCAGAGCCACTGCCAGAGCTACTCTGAACTCATCGTGTTTTATAACTGAAAAAAAGGTTCCGAACACATTAGTAGGGGTGTAGATGTATTTTAAGCATTCTAGTTGTAACTTTAACATTTAATTTTAGTTTTGTTTCAGATATCATTTTCGTTTAATTATATAAAGAGTTATGTAAACACGTCATACAGGCAACATACATAAAAAAGGACTTTAATCGTAAAAATAAATTATAACTATTAGAATGGTTGTTGTATTATAATAACTCAGATATAAAGAATATTTAAATCAATTATGAACAATACATACATGAGATATATATTTGAATAAATTACTTTACACAAATGTATGGT
This sequence comes from Saccostrea cuccullata, assembly GCF_032062105.1. Taxonomy (NCBI): domain Eukaryota; kingdom Metazoa; phylum Mollusca; class Bivalvia; order Ostreida; family Ostreidae; genus Saccostrea; species Saccostrea cuccullata. The sequence continues at coordinate 137,490 of NW_026926398.1, forward strand.
TTATACAAGACGGAATTGTAATTTCACCAAGATGTTAAATATCAGTTCTGTCACAATATTGTTTTTGTGATGTAGATTTTTTTTTTAATTATAGCTATATACCACTAAAAGTTCCTAAACAGTCTCGGTATTTTATGTTTTGTTTTTATTTTCAAGAAGTGGTGTAAATCAGATGTGGATACTTAAACTATCAAGGAACTTTTGGACCATTTGAAATAACAAGATTTCACCAAAATAAACAGCTTAAAAAGTTACGACTTTTCAACTTCATACACAACCATTCCCCACGATAAATTAAAGCTTTTCGATATTACTGACAGCTGTTTTTTTTTTCAATAAAAAATGGAAGTCGTAAATTTACTTACCTTATCATTGGTCATTTGCAAAAATTTTTTGTTAAAAACATTCTGATTTTACCCACATATACTCTGAAGTCGACATCAAAAAGATGCTTGGAGTATATTTTGACCCCAACTTTCAGCACTGTCTCAGAAATTTGATTTTGTTTTTACTACTTTGATTTATTTAGGATTTAGGATATGTAATTTGTATTTAGGATAAATATATTACACATAGTCTAAAAACTGTTATGCCACTTGTTAATCAATAAGTAGGAATGTTCCTGCTGATATACATAAAAAGGGTTTGACTGTTAAAGATTTTATTGACCTGATGAAAGAAAGATTCAAAAGCTATACAATTATCAATGTAAAGGTATTTATTTTTGTAGTCTCTAACATAATTTCACAATGCAATTTTGATTTTTTTTAATCCCAATTGACAACGTTCCTTTTTTAGCGTTTTGCCCCCATATTTTTTTTTCTATCCGTCCAAAACATAATAGTAATTGTATTTTAAAAAAAGCATCGGTCATTCTCTTGAATCGCTTTTCATTATATAGGTATTCATATCGTTTATGTAAAATCTTATTATTTGAATCCAGAAGCTTCCATATTTTAATCATGGATCATGCATTCTGTCTACGTATAAATTGTTGATTGTTACATAAAATATTAAATAAAAACAACTAAACACATTTCTAGTTTTAGCTTGAAGTTTTTGCAATAAACATTCTCGTATACAATTAGACCATTGACAACGACATGATCATTACATGCAAGTTTGACGAAAATCTTCCAGAAAAATTAAATAGGATTCCCTACATAAGACTTCTCGATAAAATCCTAGAATTAATGTCGTTTCTAATTGAAAACAAAAGATGTACAAGTACATGATGTACTGATTTATTTGTATGTTAGACCTCCAGTGTTTTACGACAGGAAAAAATATTTATTATTGGTCTGCCTATTTACCAAAATGATTTTTTTCTTTGTATTTGAGGCAATAAAACATTGATTAAAATATTCTGCTTTATTGATCCACTTATTTTGATGATTGTTGACTCAAATTTGTCAGTAAATGATCAAATTTAATTAAAACTGACTAAATAAAGTCATACTCGTAGTTTAGATACCTACAAAATATGTAATTAATGAAAATATAGTTAATCGACTAAATCAAAATTTCTGTTTTAATAATCTGTCAAAAATGAAATACGGATTCATTTTTTAAAAAAGTTTATTTAAGGTATACTAGCACTGTACGTAACTCAAATATCATGGAAGGACCATTAATAGGATTCTACTGAAATGCCACCATTGGTAGAGATATGCTTGAGTGTTGGAAAGTCACTGACCTATGATTCAAAGATTCTGTTTGATTTGAAATATCTTTCTTTCATATATGAGAGAGATATTTCCAAAAGGACTTAATACATAAACTATCCCTCTTTAGTGTATTTCCTACACTCTACGTTTAAAACGTAACGGAATCATGAGCAAATTAATTTATCTGTACACATGTTCCAGCTTGATTTATATGTGAAATCAAATCTATACCTGGATATTTTTTTCAGGATGTTTTGGAAAATGATGACATCAGATTAGAATGGACCTTTAAAGTTTGCATCTTAAAAGACATAGCGATGGTAAATATAGTGATGAAAATTTCTAATTCGTATACGCTCTACCTTCTTAATTTCTTTAGCATTAATTTAGTCAGCACTATGATTGTAACAGCTCTACTTTTTCGCTTAAGTTTACTCATGTAAACTTTATCTAATCGTCAAGAGTGAACGTGAAATCAATGGCATTTGCTTACTGACTGGGTAGCTGGCATCCTCATATGGCCTTTCTACTCTTAGACTTATTCTGTGAAGTTGAATATGCTCTTTTCAAAAAATCTTTAATATAACCCATGTCTCGTGACGTACTTGAGTTGTCCGTCAGTTACATCTCAAATACGTTTTGGACTTTGAACAGGAAGATATAATTTTTATGATGGTACGGCATCATTTTGATAACATATAATTTTTTGATAGTTTTTAAAGATGAAGCATAAAAATAAACGTAATGTAGATGCATTGAATATTTCTTTATTCCGATTTTTATACGACTCGATCATGATTATTTATAATTTAACATGTTGATACTATCCATATTTTCCAGGGCATGAAGTACATACACTCATCCACTCTGCGATCACACGGTAGTCTCAAAAGTTCCAACTGCATTATTGACAACAGATGGACTGTGAGAATCACAGACTATGGAGTTTCTGCTTTTTTCAAACAAAAGAACATGAAAAACCTTTCAAGGATGGAAGAATTCAAAGGTACTGGTAATAACTTGTAGCAATTAAACTTTAAATAAAGAGGATGACCTAAAACCTTATGGTAGATGTCGTTACATAATGTTCATCTATCTAAAGAATAATTTAGTCACATCTTAAATAAGAAAAATAAGGAATATGAGTATTAATAATCAGTTATTCATAAAATTTATTATAATTATATTAAATTATTATTAATATTATACAATTAATAATAATTAATAATGAACAATTCATAATTATAATATTAATGAAAATAATAATCACAGTAATCAAAACTAGTAATCACATACTTGTGTATGCAAGCAAACCTTTTAAACGGAAATAAACATTTCGTTTGAATATATGTTATGTTGTATTTTTTCGATCAATAGGGTTTCTTTTTTACATTTCGTACATTATGGGTTAACAAGGCTGCTTAGTCCTCTTGTGCTCCTGATCACAGCTCAAAATTTCATGTGTCTATGTTTAATATCATATTCACACACTTGTATTTTTTAAGATATTTTTTTATTTTAAGATCGATAAATTTTTCATATCCTCACATTTTTTTCTGAAAATGAAGTTTAGGATATAAATCTTGGATGGCATATATAAGTAAGTGGTAACTGATATTTCAGATTTATTGTGGACCTCTCCAGAAATTCTTCAATCAGACGACGTCATGCCAAGGAATGGGACCCAAACTGGGGATGTGTACAGCTATGGAATTATTCTACATGAGACATTCTACAGAAATGGAACATTTCCTGTGGCGGGAAAGACTTACCAAGGTTATTCAGAATTTTGTTTAACAATTGTAAAAAAGCTACTCCTTCCTTCTTAATTTTGAAGATTCAATTCATTTTAAAAAAATTTTGACCACCCCATAAATTTCGTAAATATTCTATTTTAAACTAGTTGTCATTCAACAAGGCATCATTATTACTTGCTTGTATTTTATGAATTTGGTTACTTTATCAAGAAGAAGTGTATCTTAATTTTAATAACTTTTTTGTTACATGATGTTACATTTTGTTTTAGTACTCTCAACAGTTACAAAAAGGATCATATTTCCTTAAATAATACTTTTTCATATATTGAAATCAAAGTTGTCTAAACTGGACTAGATGACTTAATGCTCAAAGAATTTAGAAGCTTTCGGTACTCAGTGTAATTGTAATTGTAGATATAATACAGGACATTTGCAATGGCATTATATACACGCCTGATCTCAATAAGTCAGAAAATGTAAAACCTCAGATGTTGAATCTAATGAGACTGTGTTTAAATGAGGACCACCGACAAAGACCTGACTTCAATAGAATTCTTAATTTCATTCGAGAAAACAACGTTGAGGCGTAAGTAAACCCTATTCTTTTTTCACTGTCGGATAATATATCTGCTCAATGGAATTCAGTAATGAGGTGATTTGTGTGTATCATTAGTAATAATTAATGTTCAAGACTATAATGAGCTTTTTCTGGATAATATAATAATCTGTTTTTCATGTAGGTAGAATTTCAGATTATCGAATGCTCCAAGGAGAATTGAAATCATGATAAAAACTAGTTGATATATAGACGAAAAATTCATCGGCATATTGTAATCATGATACTATTGGGTCAGAATGTTTTTTTAATTATTTGAAAATTAATACTTTAAAATACAGTGAATTAACTTTGAAAAAAATCCTTCTGACCAGCAGCATGGTTTTTTTTTCTAAAGCAGTTGTCAGGGGCGTTACAGTTCTTGGTTTGCAAAGTAGGAGTTGGTTCATTGTTAAGAGTAAGATTTTAGATCTTAGAGTAAATTTGTAAAAAAAAAAAAAAAAAAAAAAAAAAAAAAAAAAAATAAAACTTCTCTTTCGTGTAAGATATTGGCAGGAAATAGATCCTTCGGTGCTAAATGGTCATAAGTACCGAATACAGGACAAGAGTTGCAGCATTGAAGATGCAGCTGACACAGTATCATTCTCGGAAAGACGTAGTACAAATGCCAACACACCTATCACTTAATTACTCATTTAATTTAGTTTCTATTTTGATCAGATTGAAAAAGTATAGGACATAAATTAAAGAACTTAAGAATTAATGAATTTGAAACATATTTTAATCAGTTTCAGGAAAACAATAAGCAGACTTAGTACCATTGATATCTATTCTTCCATTTCAGTAATTTGAAACCTGAAAACATTCTAAAGATTTTAAAACACTACACGGACAAAATGTCATTGATCAATCTATCAAAGCGTTATTTTACAAAAGTTGAGCATGCGTATCGAATCAACTAAGAGATATTTAAACCCGTATGCAGGTAATAAGATAAGTTAGGGAAGTTTACGATTGAAAAGTTAATGTCATCATGAAACAAACTCAATGTCCGCATTGGATTGAAACTGTGACGTAAGGATCAATTCCTTACTCCGCGACTCTAGAGCAGATGCCCTAACCACTGCTTAACGCGGGCGACCCCTTTCGATGAAAATCTACCTTTGCTGAATTCAAAAACGTGTAAAAATCCTTACAATTTATACATTTATATTTACGTATGTGGACTATTATCAAAATACCAATACCTTAATTAAGGTGATCCAATTATATGAATGATATAATCTAAGCAATATTCTTTGAAGTTACACGAACATAAAGCATTGATTTCATAATATCCTTTCAAAACACTATACACCTAAATAATTACCTTTAAAATAAATGCTTCGATAATTACAGGAGAGAAGCATCACTAATGATGGAGATACCTATCTGTATTTATTGTAATTACACAGGAGCGTGAGTATAATTGATTCCATGATTAACATGTTGGAGAAGTATGCCAATAACCTTGAAGATCTGGTAGAGGAGAGAACAGTCGCCCTCAATGATGAAAAAACAAAGACAGACCGCCTTCTCTATCAATTGTTGCCAAAGTAAGACTTCCTATCATAGGATTCAAGCCAAATTGAATGCAAATCTCAGTTCAATGATATCAATATTGCTCTGTCTGTCTCTCTTTCTCTCTCTCTCTCTTTCTGTGGGATATGTGTACTTCTGTATTATTGTATTAAATAAATCTATTACGTTTATTTTTTTTTTTTTTGAAGATTAGTTGCAGATAAGTTAAAGAGAGGTGAAATGGTTCTCCCAGAAGCGTTTGAAGCTGTAACCATATTCTTTTCTGATATTGTGGGGTTTACCATACTTGCAGCTAAACTGACTCCTTTGGACGTTGTAAATTTCCTTAATGATGTTTACACATTATTTGATGACATCATTTCTCGATATGACGTTTATAAGGTATTCGTCATAATTTTATTTGTAATCAAAACGTCTTGTTAAGTTAAGTCATTTCTTTTGAGGAATTCGAATCCATGAGTTTAAAGATTACTATTTAATGAAAATTATTAATACAGGATCCATGTCAATTAACCTTCAACGTTCCTTTTGATAAACTAAGATCATTACAGGTAGAAACAATCGGTGATGCTTACATGGTTGTAAGTGGTTTGCCAAAAGAAAATGGCAATAGACACAGTGGGGAGATTGCTAGTATGTCCCTGTCAATATTGACAAGGCTCCAGTTCTACAGAATGAAGGCTATACCGGATCAAAACATCATGGTTCGGATCGGACTACACACCGGGCCAGTGTGTGCAGGTCTCTCTATTTTAGTTTATTTTATCTTCCCTAATAACTAAAACTACGTAGTTGATTGTGATAAGAAAACAAAACTACACCAAAATTAAAGAGTGAAGTTTATAATTTATAACAAAGTTATTTTACTGTATAATCATATTCCGTTGACGTTTATTAATGCATTTACCTCTTCTTTAAATCATAAAGATCGTGATTCTGGTTATTCGATACTTTAGTACATCTTCGTTTTAATAAGGAACGACCAGCAGTAGCCTTTGCGCACTCCGAAGTAATTAGACATTACCTACTGAGTGATCCGGAAATAGAAACAGAGTTTCTAACAGTAATGAGACAACTTGTAACACTACGCCGGTCATCCTTGTTGACCAACTAATGGTAACGAAATGGCGACTCGATCAGATCAGATGGACAAAACATAAATCATATTTGATATTTTCAGATATTCATTATATAATACATATTATGTTCATTAAGCATTAGAACAATAGTTCTTTTTAAATTATGCTGTCTAGTAACAACATAATCGCTTGAGATTTCGAAAGCCTTTGAAATCACTCTGGCCTCAAGATCCTTTTACTAAAAAAATATCGCTATTGAAAAAATAACCATGTTTTGTTTTGTGGTTCAGTTCTGTCTTCTATTTTTAATCTTTATCAAAAAAAACTTTAATTATATAAACCTGTCATATAGACAATGTAACAGAATTTCATTATATACAATTTTAATCCCCTCTCAGTTCCTCGGTATAGCATTATAACATTATAGCATATTTTTCCTCCATAAATATAAGAAACCACCTGAGCCCTCCATCCATTACAAATTAATACATAATTTAACTCAGTAATACGATATATGTATGTTTAACATTACCACAACTGTGACTTTATTAATCAATCCTGTTTTAGATTGAGTATAATGATGAAGGTCACGTACGTGTAACATTTCACTTTATGCAACAATAACCTATTAAAATTTGATATACAAATTATGAACATCTGATTACAGTTATTCACCCTATTAATAATATGAATCAAAATTATCAGTTAATTTCTGCCTGTATCATATTTACATTATTTTTAAGAAAGACCTCTTCCTTCTATCTGGTCTGAAACCGCAAGTTGAAAAGGAATTCAAAATGGGTTTATCCGTGATCTTAAGCTAGTCCGATCCTCAGGTTTATAAAATTAGCAGTTAAGTAATTCAAAATACTCATAAAAGTATCTCTGAATCCACAAAGTTATGTAAATTTATCCACAGTATTTCTTTAAAGTTGAACATTAAAGTTAATCATATTATATAGGGAAAATTGTCAAATCTCCAATATTTTTGCAGAAAAAGCGAATTGGAATATCAGCAATGCATTTTCTAATTGCAAATTGATCAACAAATATATTTTAGGTTAAAAAATTATAGGTATCCAGGCATTCAAAGAAATTGTCATGATTTTTATACTTATGTGGTATTTTTTGTTCTCTATTTCCGTCATGTATTCTATAATACATAATGTAAAGGGCTTTTGCTATCATTGCAAAACATAAATCACTACTTCATTCATATCATGCTAATAAGCATCGGTATCTAAGGCTGAAATCAAGAAAATCTTATTTTTCTAAAACTGTATTAATTTTTTCCCCATTTAAAGGGTACAAATGTCAACTTGTATGAGACCTTTTCTTTAAGACTTCTAAAACCCTTGATTCTTATAAAGATGAATAAAATGAAAATTGTTGCATGAAAAAATTTCATTTTCAAGCCTCATTTTGATGCATTTCAAATTTTAAATATTAATTTTTGGAGTTATCCTTCCTGGCTGAGGATCGGATATCCTTAAGTCGACGGCTTTCTAAGAGAAAATGAGGAAGCACTCCACCTCTAAAGAGATGCAGCCACAATTTCCCTGCGAAATTATAATATACAGTGTATATTTATATCCCATTGGCTGTGCCTTTAAACATACTCATAAGGAGGGATTCTTGTCTGGTTCATGACTAGATGAAAGATTCAAGGTATATTTAAGGAATAACTGTCTTATTTTTCGATTTCATGATGTGATCAGTCGGTTGGCTTGCGTGATAATTTGCATAAACGCCGAAGGCAAGCCAATCGATTGATCATCGTCATGAAATTGAAAAATAAGACAGTTATTCCTTATATTTACATGCTTTGATTCCGCCAATCCACGTGCTCCAAGCCCTGCTTCTGACTAGCTGTTTGTCCCGCCCTGCAAGTGTTTTTTTTTGGAACCGCGCCAATACATTGATGGCGAAATAAAGTACATTTTCAATTTGTAATTTTATCTCGGACAAAGACATTGGAAATGTAAATATTAGCATATATATGTCTTACATATTTAAATGTAAGAGATTCAAAAGATAATATTTTCTAGCCTTATCACAATTGAACAACTTTAAATAGAAATGGTAAACTGGTTAATTGAGTTTAATATCTAGCAAGGACTATATTCTTGGTCGAATGGCAGTGTATAAAATGTTTTATTCCCCTCAAAATTCTTATACAACAATGAATTTATTTAGAAATTTTGCACTATCAAAGACTTGAAGATATTTTCAAATATAATTTAAATTAATAATAACAGACTTAAGTTTTAAAATATATCAAATTAATATGTTTTTCAAATAAAGTACAATAATGTAAACTTTCATTCTAAGCACAAATTTGAGCCAAATATCCGTAAAAAGTGTTTTAACGATAAAAACCTGTGTGACAACGTTACCATATGTGAAAATAAGAAAACGATAACGTAAGCATATTAAAATACCTAATTTATCATGAAAATTTAAAAATAAAAATAGACAAAAATCGGATTAGCAGAACCATGGCAATATTATTTTTTTAATTCTTAATGTCCAGAGAAAAAAATAATTGACCTGACCTTTCCTCTAATATAAAACGATAAAATGTAATCTAACTGATACTATTGCTTAGTGATATTGTCTCCTTGATTCTGTGAAAATTTCTTTCATTTTTAAATGCAAAAAATATTAGAAGAATACTTCCTCAAGTGACTATATGTGGGAAAATTATTGCAAGAGCGATAACTCTTTGAAACGTGTCGTATATTTTATCGTCATACATTTTATTATATTGTATTTTAGGGATACTGATAAAAATTGTCGACAGGCATCGCCCACAAAGATTTTGAGTTATGCGGTTTTTTCATAGAATTTTGCACATCATATCCAAATATTGAAGTAGGCGACGGCTGTGGGCACTATTTTCTGAAGGAAAACTACCCTTAGAATAAGTCATTTTGAGGTTTTTCTGTTTAGAATAGAGAAATGCATCAAATTAATGACTTTATATTTCCAGATTGGTACTTCTTGCCATATTCTTCCTGATTCATCCGAGTCATATAATCAACTAATATTTAAGCCAGTTACAAGCTTTTTGAAGACATTTAATTTTTAGGGCACAATGAAGCTAAAACCGTACCTTCTTCTTTGTGAAGTACAATGTACATATTTTACCTTGTTTACCTGCACGCTGGTAAATGACAACAAGGATCTAAAAAATTAAATGTGTTGACAGATGAACTATGTCGACAATAAACACAAATATAAATCAAGAAATAACGCCTTATCCTATAGTTTTCAGGCATGCTTACTCCTCCTAACCACCTGACCCTTTCTTAAGAATTTTAATGGATGTGTCTTTGTTTTATTCCCTTTTTAGATCGATCACTATTGGTTATCTTCACCCTTTTTATTGTAATGGCGAATCTTGATAAGACATTAGCATCGGTATACCTCAATAATTGTATGTTACATTTAACTATATAATATGCTTGATCTTCTCTTATCTGAAACTTCATAAAAATGTTGTTATTTCGTCTTACCTTTAGCATTTATATACAATCCCTTTCAGGTGTAGTGGGACATACAATGCCAAGATATTGTTTGTTTGGCGACACAGTCAACACAGCCTCCAGGATGGAAACATACGGAGAAGGTGTGGGAGACTCTACTTTATTTAAGAAATAAAGTCCGCGTTTTAGTGAATGTTGCAGGGTAACCTCTTTGGTTTTGAAATGTTGTTTGAAAGATAAAAGCCGAGGCCTTAATTTCAAACAAGATTTCGAGACCAACGCCTCGGCTTTTATATTTCAAATAAAACAATTCGAGACCAAGGAGGTTATCCTGCAACATTCACGAAAACGATTTAAGCTTTCTTTGCATAAAAATAGCCTTTTATTTATTACAAAGAACAAAGTACATTTTCAATACAAATTAAGCCCTGTATTTTTCTAAAATATGAAAGTGATATAAGAAATTAAAATTCATTCTTTCTGAATCATAGGAATTCCATGGAGTAGGAATACATAAAAAGTTTTTCTCATATGACCTCTTAAATGCTTATTGTGCATGACGTTATTAACTGCATTTTCCCGTATTTTCTTAAAAAGTTGCAGAAGACACCAATTTTCCATGGAATTTTCTTTCAGAAAACATACTCTGCCACCGTCGCCCTCAAGGTTTAGAGATATGTGATTTTTCATAGCAATTTACATCATAATATATCCGAAAATTGAAGTGGGCGACGGTTGCAGGCGTTATTTTCTAAATGAAATTAAGCACAGAAATGAGTCGTTTTGAAGCTTTTCTGCATTAAACTTAGAAATGTACCGAATTAATGCCGTCATATTTTCAGAATGGTACTCCTTCACGTCATAGTCTCTACTGATTTCTCATATTTATCAACTCAACTATTGTTATAGCCAATTTCATACCTTTTTAAGAACATTAAATTTTTATGGTAAAATAAAGCCCAAACTGTACCTTCTTCTTTGTTCGTAACATATATAATTATATTGATGTTAATGAATATACAATAACAAAAATTTTATTTTTTTTTTTTTTTTTTTTTTTTTTTTTTTTTTTTTTTTTTTTTTTTTTTTTTTTTTTTTTTTTTTGCTTTAGTTAGGACTATAATCCATAATTCCTGTAAATTGTGTAGAAAGGTCCTTGGAACAGACTCGCTTAGCTATAAAAACCGAAATTCATCAGCATTTCATGCAATTTACAGTGTTTAGACTGCGAAAGACAACACATCGATGTGGTATAAACAAGTATTTCATCCTGCAGTTAAATATGCATTTGAACTGTACAGCTTTGATACGTGCTTCTGATCTGATAATCTTTTGATGACGTTCGTGATTTATTGGTGAATAATGTTCTATCTCAGCAATAATCGTGGTAGAATACACTCTACTTTCCTACTGATTTTAATCATGAAAAGTGTCATACTTGTGTGTCAAAGATAAATACAGCCATTGTTCTTTTTTTAAATACGTTTATGTACTCACGTTTCTAGATGGTATCTTATTTCCTTTTAGGTGGAAAGATTCATATAACTGGGATGACAAAAAATGCTTTGGCTGACTTAGGAGGGTATAACATTGCTGAAAGAGGATACATAGATATCAAGGTATAAGAGTTTTAAAATTATTAATCGGTACATCAATTAGAAATCAAAAATATCAAAGAATTTATGACAGTGACGTTTGCCCCTGCATTAACAATACTTGGAAATCACTAATTTTCGTGGGGGTTAATTTTCGTTGTTTTCGAGGTATGGAGAGACCCACGAATTTATTACCTTCACAAAATGTAAAATTTCACATACATTACTTCTAAACCTTTTCCAACCACGAATTCAAATCTTCACAAACTAATATTTTTTTCCTCAAACCACGAAAATTTGACTCCACTAAAATATGTGTTTTTACAATAACAGGTTTGCTGGTTTATTTAACATCTTAAAATCCTTACTCATATACCTACTGGATTTTATCACTTTTTTCCTTACGAAATATTAGTGCTATTAAATGAGAAACTTCAAGGATACATTACGACATATATATATGATGTTGGTATTTTAAAACTTTAAGGAATTAGGTTTATAAAAATGAAAGTACCAAATTTAAAGTATCAATGACACCAACACGTTAGACTTTCCAATATTTTTATACAACCATTCCTCACGATAAGATAAAAGAAAAACTTTAAGTAATTACAGACAAATCATTCTCCTATATAAAATGGGTTCTGTTAATAAGAAATACTTCACGGTTACCTAATAGAAATCAGCCTAAATTGTCACAATTTCTGTCTTCATTTTAATGAACCGATCTCCCAGAAGGGGACTAAAAGTATTAATTTTTTATTTAAATTGTCAAGATAAACATCCAATTTTTTGTAAATTTCAAGAATCAATTATTTTTTCCTTTCTTTTTGTTCTTTTGAATAGAAGAAAAATGATCAAAGTTGATAAAGATGAATTATTTAAACAAAATCATCTTTATTTTAACGTTTCTATTGCTAGAGACGATTAACTCTCCTAAAGGCTACAGTTATTTTATCGAGATTGTGTTTTACAGGCTAGCTAAATTCATATTATTCATTTGCATACATGTATACATTCTCAATTGATGCAGATTTGAATTTCCTTCTTTTATGATCTCAAGGACAGGGTAGGGTGTAACCAGAATAACCAGGGATCATCTTTTTTTTCCTTAACTATAGTCTGAATTGAAAGATTGATAATGTTTATGAAATTATGGATCCTTGGTTCTTATGTTGGGGTTGATTTTTTTTTACACAGTGAAGAGATACTGGGTAATAAAGCAATCTCATCTACGAAACGACAAGTTCATATTTTTTTAATTTATTTGATGCCTTTTATATGCCTTTTCCAGAATGTGTTTGACAACATCCTTTAGAAATCCTATCAGTACTGTCAAATTGTGATGATTATTCATGCGGGGTTTGATAAATTCAATTGTCTAACATTTGTACGTTCTCTGTTTTACAACCTGAATAGTTATATGTGTGTCAAAGGTACATAGCTGTTTAAATATTAGAGTAATGAAGTATAACGTCTTTCTTCTTTCAGGGGAAGGGTAAGATGTTCACATATTGGCTCATGGGAATTGCTAGAAAGGAAAGTCAATCGCAATCTACATCAGGCATGTCAAAGAAAAAGGTTTCTAAGGTTGGCAGTGTGTCACCTTCCTTGAGGCAAGGATTAACAGATATAGACTTACTCGATTGCTACAACATTGAACATTACTGTTAAGATTTAAGATAGGCTTAGATCTTATTTCTACAAAGAGCACAGTCGGTCTTCAAAGCGCTAAGGCTTAAAGTAACCAAACATTATTTACTTTATGTGTACATAAATTGGGTTGCCAAAGTTTCGTGCAATCATTTGGTAAGAAGTTGTTGGCGTAATCATGAATTGTATTAGTGGTTCAAATGTCTGTGCTGTGTTTTGTATATATGAATGAATTATTTAAATTATTCATGAATTAGCGCATCGTTTACTGCGCCAATGTTGCTGAAATGTGAATCACATACTGTATTTAATGCTGCCATGCGAGCAAAGGAACCGAAAGAATTCTTTAACGGTTTTTGAGACTGAATACTGATTATCATCTCCATATATTTCATTATAAGATTCTTCAAACTAATGAAACATAGGGAGATAACGAACAGTATTCGAGATCAAAAGTCCATAAACATAAAACAATACAAAACAGGAACACAGCAAACACGGACCTTCAAACTATCAAAGCTGCGATCAGGTGCAATAACTAATTATCTTTACACATTTTGGGCCCTTCTAAAAATGATACCTTTTAACAACTGGTGCTTAATACCTTAGCAATGGGTAGATTCTTACAATTTTTGTCATCTTTTGTTGAAAAAGGGGTCTTGTTTCTATAATGAAAGTCATTTTTTTGTTACCCTATAGTTAAATTTATTTGGGAAAAAGTTCCACGTTAGAAATAGCTTTCGAAGTTCCGGATATTTCCTAAATCGAGTGGCCTTTATTAAAAAAAATTGTGATAAGCTTATATTAATACGTTCCTGCTGCACGAGCTATCCTTGATTGTGTATATTTCATCTTGTTCTACGAAATGCAGTATTTCAGTTTCTTTTATGAAATAGTTGGTTTTGGTCGCACATGTTGTGGATAGTTTTCTCTAGTATCATCTTAAATATTTAACACCTCGCCTTGGAAATTGTTCTGTTCCGTCAATATTTTCTATTCCTTTATTTGTACTTATATTGTTGGCCTTTCCTTCAAATAAATAGTAACAGAGGATTCCTTTTAGTTTTCCTCACACACAAACAACAAACAAGACATCAGACAAATTTATTCAAATGTTAAAACTTCGTTAAAATTTACCCTTCAACATAATTTTGTTAATGAGAAACCAGAAAATGTGAGACTCTTGAAAAGAGATTCTTGTTGCATGCAACATTAGATAAAAAGTTGTACTCTTTTATTAGCTCACTTGATCCGAAGGCTCAAGTGAGCTTTTCTGATCAAAATTTGTTCGTTGTGTGTCGTTGTTGTTGGAGTCGTTATTATCGTAAACTTTTCACATTTTCATCATCTCAAGAACCACAAGGCCAGTTTCAACTAAACTTGTCATAAAGTATCCTTGGGTGAATGGGAATCAACTTGTTGTTTTTTTTTTCAAATGAAGGGTTAAGCCATGTTCCAAGGGGAGATAATTATGAATTAATGAAAAATTAATTGTATCTTTTAAAACTCTTCTTCTCAAGAACCATTGAGCTAGGAGAGATGAAACTCATATGGAAGCATCCTCTGGTAGTGTAGATTTAAGTTTTTTCAAATCATGACCCCTGGGGGTAGGGTGGGGCCACAATGGGTGATCAAAGTTTTATTTGGGAATATATAGTAAAAATCTTTCAAATTTTCTCCAGAACCATTGGGCCAGGAAATATGAAACTCATGTGGAAGCATTATCAGGTAGTGTAGATTCAAATTTGTTCAAATCATGACCCCGGGTAAGGGTGTGGCCACAATGATGGATCCATATTTTGCATAAGAATATATAGGAAAAAAATCTCCTCCAGAACAGAAAAGTTTTGTTTAGTCAAATTGACCTGTGAGCACCCCCCACCCCCACCCCATCCCATCCCCCACTTTAGTAAACTTTCAATACTGAGCCGATTTATGTTTTTTTAACTAGTCCATGTGCTCTGTTGAGCAATGTGGCCCATGGGCCTCTTTTTATCATATGGATAAACTTTCATCCCAATCATTAACTAGTTTCCAATCAATTTCCAAAATCATTTTTCAGAAGCATTTCTTTGACATACATGTCACAAAGATGGCTGTAATAAAATACTTCTCTCGCAATTACAGAATATTTCAATACTATGGTATTGGCAACAATTAACATTGATTCTTTGTTTACAAAGCTAAATATCATTGATAGAAAATGTGTATTTTCATAAGTTCCCTACCGTAACGTTGTATCATTTAAGTGTGTTTGTCTGTCACCTTGTCGTTATTTGGCAAATTATTTCGTGAGTAGAAGTTTCCTGTGTGTTGTTCATTAAGAGAAATCCTGCCGGATTACGAATAATTAACGAGGGTTTTATAGTTATTGAATTATAGTATATACCTCTGTTTCATGGTTAAAATTATCTGTTTTAAGATATATATTAATACCAAATTGTTATTGTAATTTATCAAAATAAAGGACGTTCATTGACTGAAATTGTTTCTTTTTTTCTGCAAACAATTAAAAGGAGGACTACAACAGAAAAAACCGCCAATAATGCTGAGAAATGGTTTCATTCCAAGAAAAGCTAGTATTTGCTGGGAATTACCAAGAAAAAATGTATTTATAAGTTTTATTCAATTTTTATCATATCTGTTTTGATAATGACTCAAAGTGCGCTTTTTACATGTAACATTGAATTGGATATATGAAGGTATTCTTATTTCATGCAGATTTCATTTTTTGGAGAAGGATTTTTCCAACTAGTGATGTTACTTACGTGGATCGGTTGATACTGTAAACCCATTTTTAGTATTCTCCCAGAAACAAAATTAATGACAGCGAAATGCAAACATCTCATTTAAGTATATCATCTTCACATTAGAGGCATGTCTAAAGATGACTGACGTTTTTTATACCAATTGTAGGCCATTATTTACACACCGAATTGTCTAAGATTTTTTCCTATGACCGATCATTACAAAGGATTAAGAGTGCGAACACTGGACAGGGGACCTTACTCTTCTATGTGGTACTTGATCCAGATTCTGGTGGCTTTGATTTTTGTTTCTAATTGAATATTGAGCTTGATTGCTATCCATTATCTCATATTTCATTCTTAAAATTTTGGTCATTTAGGCTTTTATAGGGATTCAATCATAAAAGGATGATATATAATTGTTTATAAGATTAACATGCATTCTTATTAGCTTCTATTTTTTTCTAAATAGAAATTGTGAATCTTAAGTTAGTGTGTTCTGAAATCCTGGACACAATATATATATGCCACATGTCTCTTGTAAACATTATTAATCGGGTCACTTTTATATAATCAGATCGCTAGACGTCAATATGCTTGTTCTTATTTAGAAAATCGCCTTCTGAGATTAAATTTGTACAATTTCTTATATATATTGGCATATAAAACAAAGACATAAAAAAACTTTCATCAATTTGTTTGTAAATATTTCTTCATGGAAATATATGTACACAAATTTTCACAGATTCAAGAAGACAACTTCACTAGGTGATACTATCAACTACTAAGTATATTAATTTGACCGCATTATTTTAGGTTAAAGTCAGGTGAATTTCATTTTCTTTGATGCATGCATGTATTAAGAACAAATAAAAAAATTATTTTCCCGTGATCAAGTGATTTATTTTGCTGAATTCTTTAATTTTCAAGTGATAAAGTTATAATTGTTTTTAAATTTTTCCTATTGGAGTTTTGGCGCAACGGAACATTTATGCTCTATATGATTGGAGAAAATATTTTACTAGTTAAAGAAAAAAAATATCAAAGAAAATACAGGGGAGTTAAAAGGAATATAGAAAGGTCAAAGTGTTTCAGAAAGATTGGGACTTGGGTCATCTTTGTCAAGAAATGCTGGGTTAAAACATACACATCAGAATTTTTTTTTTATAAAAATAATTTAATTTTTAAAATAGGAATTTTCAGATTGGCTGAATTGACCAGTAAGAAATTAATTTCTTTGGTTGTGTTTAGATACAAAAAAATTTTTTCTTATATTTTCACTTTTCCGTCAGAAAAAAGGAAAATTTGAAAATATAAATATTTTTAATCTACTGTACAACATATATTTATTCTTTTCTTATTTCAAATATGAAGCCGAGCATGCGTATTTAGGGAATTTGGACTAACGTAGTTGCTAGCGCTCGAGAGCGCTAGCTATAAAAATTATTTGCCCAATCAGTTGATGTCTTCTTCTATTTCAACAGATTAAATTTTTCCTTCTTGTTTAAAAATATTTTACTAAATATTCAATAAGGTCTTCCGTTGATACTACCAAATTAAAACAAATAATTTTATTACATTCATATATTTTCATTGAAAATATAATATTTTTATCTACTTCATATGTTGATTCTTTTTTTTATAAAGCAGAAACAAAATTATAAACAAAAAAAAAAGCTTTGAATGTTGAGTAGGTCTTCCGTTGATACTACCAAATTTAAACAAATAATGTAATTAAAATAGATTTTCACTGATCCGAATTTCCTATATTTTTCTTATATTTTCATTGAAAATATAATATTTTTATCTACTTCATATGTTTATTCTTTTTTATATCAAATATGATGAAGTTGTCCTATCAAGAAACAAAATTATAAACAAAAAAAAAAAAGCTTTGAATGTTGAGTAGGTCACAAAAAAATTTTGTTACATACATTAATTTGTAGTGATTTTTAAAAGCAGAAAAGGAGAAAACTTTCACCCACTGCTATTCTGCCGGAAAATAGTCATTGCTAAATTTCGAAATCAGTTAACCATTTCTATTAAAACTTGCAAAATTATGGGGGGGGAGGGGGAAAATATTTCAATCATTCACATTAAATATGAAACATATTACGATTTCATTTAGTCAGAAACCAGACAAAACTACTCAATAACGTGCATCATTAAAGGATTGTTTAGCCAAGGGTTGTTTTCATTTAGGTATCTACAAAGGTCTCAGGGAGAAACCTCAAAAAGATTTTAGTTTCTGCTCGGTCTGTCAACTTTATTAAAGAAAAATTTTGTAACAATAAATTTTAAAAAGAGTTGCCGTCATTAGTTGCTGCTGGATTTTCCGTAGATAATGTCTTCTTTAACGTTTTCTTTTAAGTTATTTTGATTTCTGATGCAAGACTATATATAGGACATTCATCTGATATATCTTTGGAATTTTGATATTGTGCTTTTGAATATATCGTGGTGCATATAAGTTTGTCTTCATTCTTACTCCTTTCTTCTTTAAACCTGAAAATGAAACGAAGAATAATGCTTTGATTTGGAAAAAAACGCATCTCATGTTCACGTGTTTGTGTGCCTGTAACAAAAGCAATGATTGCACTGAATTTTCTATAGGAGAAACCAAATAATTTTAAAGCAGAAAAACTGAAAAGAAGCTACCTACTTTTTTTTCATTACAGTCACAACAATAACGAAGACAACCACTGCAATGAGACCAGATAAAACTATGAAAACCACCACGGTCACTGAAATATAAAAGCATTTAAAATTTTATTCATATATTCATTATTTTCCATTTATTTATCTGAAGTATATTCTGATCAAAGAAAATGATGTATTGCTGTAGTAATTGTAGAAATTGTAAGTCGAGAAAAACGGCATTTTAATTTAAAAAGATTGATTGATTGATTGATTGATTGTATGTTGTTTAACATCCCTCTCGAGAATTTATTAAAGTAAGCTAGCTTACTCTACAATAAAATGTAGCAAATCTTGAAAAAAAAAATTGCCTTTGGAGCTGACGCTGTTACTGTCTGGAATTGTTGTCACTGTTTCTAGAGAAGATCTGCTTTTCTTGAACGTGTATGTATTATCTTTGTTTTTAACAGGTAACCTTGTAATACGGGTGTCCTTAGGGAAAAATCCAACTGAATTTGTGCTTGCACTGTCATAAAGCTGAATCGATGATACTAGTATTCTTTTGCATTGCTCTATATCGGTGCAATTTCCTACAAAATATTATGTATACAATTTATATATTTATTGCATAAGAGTTTTTTATACCTTTTCGTAACAAATATGAATACACACATGCGTTGCTTAGTGTGTTTTGATTTTAGAAATCACGAAAAGGCTAATTTGATTTATTCTTATTGTATTGCAATTGCAAAGGTGATATGCATGTGTCATAAAACTGGGAACAGGGGAAAAATAAAATTATCGGTAAAGTTATGATTTATGTTAAGGTTCCTTCAAAGTCATGAAAACCGAATTATTTAAGATAGTGCAACATACTTTTGATACTAATACTTAATCCGTTGCCATTGAAATTTGCAATCGACTTTTCCGCTATCAGAGATATTTTTAGTCTGTTTCCCTCTGCTATTATAAAGCGTGGTCTTGTACAATTATCCAACAAAATCTGAGAAGATGTTACTTCCTGTATCTAAGAAAAAGATAATATATATAATGACATATATAGTGACATGCTTGAAGTCTAAATGAATCTTCAACAAAAATCATTGATGATACCTTAAGGAAATAATTACATCCACTTCCAAAATCAAACTTTTGAATGTGAATTAGCAATTGTTGTGTACATTTTGGTGTAACAATATTCCATACACGAAGGATTCTATTTGAATCGGTGTTGTTGTGATTTTCACTTTGCAAATAGCTTATATATCTTTCACGACATTCAGAAATATTTACTGTAAGTCTGTTGCAATTATGAGCTGCAAATTGAATGATAAAATGATAAACATTTTTACATAAATTTGTAAAAATTAATTACAGGTTAACTTTGATAAAACTGTTCAAAATTCTTTATATATAGTCAAGGTTATGAAAATGTAATTGAACATGAACTTACCTCTAATAAATAGAAAAAGCAACGTAACACACCAAAGTTTCATAATTGTGAAAAGAAAGAAGATATAAATGTTAAATTTAGTTTACATTTACTTCGATATATATTTCCTTAGTTTATTCTATTTTTAGGTATATCAAGGAAACAAAACTAATTAATTGTATTTATGTTAATACACTAAAACCAGATATTATTATATCAGAATGCATGTCAATTTTAGAAGATTAATTTTTTGAAAGAAAGTTATTCTAATCGACATTATGAATATTTTAAGACATGCATTGAATGTTTGAAATTATTCAATATATTTGGTAAAAGCATGTGGGGGTTTTTTATTTTTGGGTTTTTTTAATTTCCTTTTATTTATATCAAATATCTTAAAATTCACATTAATAATTTAATATGAATCGATACACATACAATCGATCAGTATATATCATCGGGGACATTACCTTCTTATCCTTTGCACTTCGTGCATTTGTCAAAGAATTGAGTCCAGAATATATCATACTTGTATGCCAAGATAACCAGAATTCTTAATTTATCCGCATATTTTTCTCTTGGTTTATATTCGTGATGATCAATGTAATTTTTCTGTTTTATGGTTATATTTATTAGGATTATATGTTTTGTCGGTGCTTAGTATTATTGTACCGATATCATTTGAGTTGGGGATTAACACTTTTAAAGTCTTCTCATTTAATCTACTAGCTCTAATAGATTTTTTGTTATCAGGCGTTTCACCAGCAAAATTGTGAAATGTTACATTTTTCGCTTCACTGGAGATATTGAATTTTTTAAACATAAACTTCAAAGCGCGTGTTTCATTGAAGTTTCAGATATATGGGCGGAGTAGGTGATTTTCTTTGTCATTTCATGAATTTTAATAATTTTTGGCACTGATTCTCCACTGCAAAGTATTAGTCATATCTATTATATTCATGTATGACAACGACTGCATCTGATTAAATTCACTAGAACTGAAAAGTGTCAAATAAGCGATGTCATGTAAATTCAATTTATGCTTTTCGAGATCAATATCATCATTAAGATCACCATCATCTTCAATATCATAATTGCTACAGTGAGGTGAATATATGAGGAATGAAAGTAGACTAAATTTATTTCAAGCGACAATATATACCTGTAAAAATTTGCAGCATGCGACAATATGTACCAATGGAATATTTTGGCGATAATGTAAAAATAAGTTAATGGACAACAATATTCTGTAGACAATATGTACGATAAGGAAAGACTCATATTGTCACCGACGTTAACCCATATTGTCACCGATATAATATGGTTATAACAATAATAACTATATACTGCCACAAATCATATATATTTACTCTTCTGTATGGAAAAAATAGGAAGCCCGGTGCCTCTAACCTTCATCCCCCTTCCCCTAAAACATTCTTATATAAGATTTTCTGTTTTAGGAATTAAGCCAATTTTCCTGTGCTTAAATTACAACAACAAAGGTCGTATGTAAATCAGGAAGTTCCTGATCAAAAAGAATGAGATATGTATACATAACACGCTGCTACAAATTGCCAGTAACATGGACTATAAATACACATGTTTTTCAGTTTACATTGTGTTTGTTTATTGAATAAGGAAAATTCAAAAATATGAGTTTAAACTTTAAATAAGCATTTTTCTTTAAAAAAAAAACACGTGTAAAACTACAATGCTCCAATAACTTTCTTATAAAATTATTTACTTTAACTTGAATCTTTGTCATTCAAATAAAAATTGTCAAAATGTTATCCTTTTAGGTCGCCTTTATGTTGCCCCCATCATCTTGATCTTTGCACGTGTCAACTGTGTGGTAAATATTACGCTGTAGTTCATACACACAGGGTCTGGGGGTGAATGTTTTATCGTACAGGTTTGCCGGACAATCAACGTAAGGATTATTCTCCACTGTGGCCTCCATTTTTGGTTCGTTGACTTTCTCTTCTACAACATCTGCCCCCGTGGACACGATTTTTATTTCTATATCTGGGTCAATTTCATCATACATTGCTGACCGGGTATGCTTGAAATACTCTTTTGTCTGACTCTCCTGTTGTAGTTGGTACTTCAGTTTGCTGAAATTTTTTTTTTCAAATATAAATTGAGAAGTGGTTATGTCAATGGGCTTACATGTATTTGAAGGGGTTGTAAGATTTGGGCGACAATTACCACTTAACAATTAATTAACAGAGGGAACACTTATTAAGAGTTATTAAAAAAGGAAAAAATCTGTTTATTTGTAAAGAATAGATACTTGAACAAATTTTTAAAATATCTAAGTGACTCTTTCCTCGGTGTTATTTTTAAATTTTCTTCCAAAGGAAAACAATTTGTATTTTTAATGAAATCTAATATATCATAAAACTTTTTAAAAACTTTTTACAAATCAAAATTGATAAAGCACCGGTAAAACCTCACTATTTGATAAATAAAATATTCTGAAAAACATGCGTCACATACAAGTTGGGGGACTATATTGAAGAATGTATATCCAGCATATTTATTACCTTGCTAATTTAAATCACCTTTAAATCTTTAAATTCTGATTTACATGCTAGGATATCAGTAATCCAAACTTTTAAGAATACGTTTATATTATATTATTGATTTTAATGACATATACCAACCTCGGCCTTCTTTGTGTATATATAATCAAGGATATTGTACATATAACAAGTACAAAAGCTCCAACCACAGCAGCAATCACAACTGAAAGAAGAAGAGGGTTAGCATATAAGAAAAATAGTATCAGATCAGGTTAAATAACAGTATCTGTTAATACCATTAGCTCTTACAGTTTACATATACATATATTTAACAATGTTTATTAAAAATGTTTTAACTATGAGATGAAAAGAAGCGATTCTCATTTTTTTTAAAAATTGAGTTGATTGTAAACAAATCTAATGAAGAAAAAATGAATTTCAATATCAATACTTTACTTCCATCGCTTAGTCCATCACATGTGTCTGAAAGGGAAATATTTTTTTAAAGAAATCATTTTGTGATATATTCTGAGCATTTTTTTTTTCAAAATTTAAACAAATTCATAAATTAATTTATATTACTAGACACCATACATACCCTTTTGTATTAAAATCTTTATTACGTAAAAATGAATGATAAAAAATAGAATCTAGTTGAACAAATAAAATGATCATCGATCAGTTTGATGTATAAAAAACAATATTTGCAGTGTAAAATCATCTAAAAATTTAATTAGAAATTTTGTTTGAAAATGCCTATCATCATCACAGGTTTGTATGTATATATATGTAGGACTCCAAAGTGGGATGGGACTCCAAAGTCCGATGGTCACGCCAAAGTCCGATGGTCTGCGCCAAACCCCTATGGTTTGACACGCCAAAGTCCGATGGTGCAGAAACCAATTAACGTTTATGACGTCATAGTACTACTGCGCAAAAATGCGATGCCGCGCCATTGCAAAGCCCGATTGTTTGAAATAAATACAAATAAATATTAAATGCAAAGACTTACCCTAATCTTTTGGATATAGGTGCGAGACTAACACTTACCAGTCGAAAAATGTGTAACAACCGTAAGCTAGGTATCTTGGATGGGTGCAGGACTAATCCAAATCAGTCCAATAGTGTGCGAGGACTAACCATAAAATCTCTTGGGTGAGTTCGAAGAAACACATTGGTGTTCAATAATTAACCCAATCAGTCGAATGGTGTAAAAGGACTAACCCTAATAGCTCTGCTGGGCGAAATCAATAAGCAAAATCAGTGAAATTGTAAGCGGGACAAATACTAAATCAATGTATTTTGATTGATTGATTGTATATTGTTTAACGTCCCTCTTGAGAATTTTTCACTCATATGGAGACGTCACCGATGCCGGTGAAGGGCTTCAAATTTAGACCTATACTCGGCACTCAGGGCCATTGAGCAGTGAGGGTTCTTTAACGTGCCAACGCCTACCGTGACACGGGACCTACGTTTTTAAGGTCGTATCCGAAAGACCCGTGACTTTCACTTCTAGTGCCGAGCGCTTGGCGAAGGAACAGTCACTACCTATGTTTACGTCTTAGGTATGACGCGGCGCCGCGATCGAGAATCGAACCCGGGCCTCCCGATCACGAAGCGAACGCTCTACCACTAGGCTACCGTGACCGGTCCAATGTATTTTGAATGCAGGACAACGTCATGACGTCGGACTAGTGTGACGTCATAAACGTTGATTGTTCCTTCGCACCATCGGACTTTGGCGTGTCAGATCATTGCATTATAGCGTCGCGTGTCTCATAGGAAACGAACCATCGGACTTTAGCGTGACCATCAGACTTTGGTGTCCGTAAAGACAGCAAGCCATCGGGGTTTGGCGTCACCATCGCACTTTAGAGTCTTACATATGCATCATATGTATGTTTGATTCTGTCCTGCAGATCTATATGAGTCTAAAATCTGATACGGCTATACTGATGTTCAAAAAAGCTGCCTTGCAAATGCAAAAAATCAAGAATATATAACTAAATATGTATATTCGCCAAAGACATTCTCCCTACATAGATATTCTGTTATTTTTTATAGAGTTTGTTGTCAATTATACGAGGAATATTGTTTCTTTTATGGAAGTTATTCAATTAGTTCGCGAACTTTTTGATCACCCCTCGTAACATACAACAAATCATATCTCAAAAAGGAAATGTGTTTATGAAATATAATACCAGAACAGACTGTTGTAATGGACTCCGTTGAAGAGAAATCACTTGTTGTGGATTCTCCAGCCACCGTAGTAATGTTGTTTTCGGTTGTGGTTGTCATTACAACTGAAGTGTTGTAAGTTTCTGATAAAGTTGTCATCACAGTTGCCCCTACCTCTGTGCTGCTCTGTGATGTTGTAGACTCTAGAGTAGTGTTTGTGAAGTCCATTGTAGAAAAAGTTCCCATTGTCATATTATCCTGCAGGTGTGATACTGTTTCTTTTTTCCCCTTTCAGAATCAGTGAGAAAAAGCATACATGAAAATGCATATTAAAATGGATTATTTACTCCATGTTATTGTGCGTATGCCATTTGTCGATTTGTCGCTAGTGCCAAGCTATACTACACTCTATTTTTAAAGTGGATCATCTTTCAAAATAAACTTTCCTCAGTTATAAATGCTATAACAGGATGCAAATCACTTACCTTCTAAAACAGAAAAATTCCTTGAACCTTTACTGGATTAGCATTAAGTGTGGCACTCTTCTTAACGATATTTAATTTCCTGATATCTTGCAACACTATTATCAGTATTTTAAAGTGTTTTAAGAGAACTTCCCATGTATATCATATGTTATAAACTTCGTCGATTAAGGGGAATTCTTCTCATATTTATTGTATTTAAAAATTAGCGGGGTTTTCAAAAATTGAAGAAGACAATGTCACTTAGAGATAGTATCAGTTAGATTAAATTTGCACGTTTTATAATAGAGGCAAGGTATGGTCGAGGTCATTTGATCATTTGACCTGACATTATTTTTTTTATTCTGTTTCCAGTCAAGCAATGCCTACCTTTATTATCTAAGATCAATGTTTTCATTTTAGCATAAAATGGAAATATCAAATAGGGTCTAACAAGCAATACATGTACTTCCAAATAAAAAGAAATAAGTGAACTAAAATAGAAATTGGCTAGTCCAAATTTCATCTACTTTTCTTAAATTTTCAGGAAATATTAGTTTTTTATATGCTTCCTTTGTTTCACTTTTTTTCATTTTCACATATGGTGATTTAGTCATATAAAGATACAAAATGATACAAACATATTTTGACCGTTTAGTTATAGAGAAAAATAAATTTTCACTGATTTTTTTTTTCTCAAGGAAGCTAAAAAAGCTAAAAAATGTATTTTGTTTAGAAAATCTTAGCAATATGAAAACCATCCATCCTTCTGTGTTCAATAATCCAGAAGTGAAAAAAGAATTAGATAGACTATATGACCAGTACGTATTGGCCCCTGCCAACAAAGCAGGTAACAACATTGTCTTCGATTGTAATGCTCATTTTATAAATTGTATTTTAGAAGAACTTGGATTTAACTCTGCAAGTGGTAATCCTACTTATGCTCATACTTCCCTTTCTAAGGAAGAAATTCTTCAAAATCATTTGTCAGTTTTAAATATTTTTTAATATTCCACAAAGCCAAAATAAATTTGAACTACCCTATATATATAGGATTCTGAAACTTCATAAAAATCCTTACAAAGATACATTGCGGGTTCCAGTAAATGTTCAACCAAGCCTCTTTCGTTACTCCTCACTAAGATATTAACAGTAGTGAAGGAGAACCTTCAAGACTACTGTGCAACAATATATTCAAGAAATGGTGTGAATCAGATGTGGATACTCAAAAATTCCAAAGAACTTTTGGACAATTTGAAATCACAAGATTTTACCAAATCAACAGCTTAAAAACTTACGACTTTTCAACTTTATACACAACCATTCCCCACGATTAATCAAAGTTCGGGCTTTTTGATTCAATTGACAGCTGCTTTTTCAATAAAAATGGAACTCGTAAATTTACTTACCTGGTCATTGGTCATTTGCAAAATTATTTTGTTAAAACACATTCTGATTGCACACACAAATACTCTGAGGTTGACGAGACAAGATCGATCACTCCTTAAGCATTTTTCAAAGAAAACAACATTTCTCTTTATTTCAACACATATACCGGATACTTTTTTATCAGGAATATAGGCACTGAGCAATTCGTTTAAAACATCTTTCATCATACGCATCTATGCTCTGTGAAGCAAAAATATGAAATACTTTTTACATTTTAAAAAATATTTTAAACTTACAATGAAGGAAATAATTATGTTGCCTACAGTATCAATAACTTTTTATTTAAGGATGAAAACACAAACTTTTCCCAAGAAATTAACAACATTTTTCATAGAATTATATTTGTATTGGTAGCCTGAATAATGTTTACATGGTATAGTGGCGGAATTTTTTTAAGATTTTGTCATAAGGTTAATGAGTTGTGCAAATTTTGTATAGAATTCTAAAGGAAACAAAAGAAAGTCCCGATCCTTAAAGAACCGAAGAAAACTTGAGATTTATTTCTATTTTAGGAATTTATTATTATGTCATTGAAATTAAATTATACGTTATCAATCCATGCATCTTGTTTTGTTTTGTTAAGTGCCCCTTATTACTAGTACTTTTTAGTATAATATCAATGAAACTAGCTGTATTTTAGTGTTTAAAACAAAGTGTGCAGCCAATGTTCAATGGTGATACATCCGCTTTGTTGTAAAAAAAAAATTGTTACGGACGGACGCAGGATTAAACAGGAAATCGACATCGGATTCTTACAAAAATATATTCCTTTATATCACAGGCCTTTAAAAAGTGCACCAAAGTGCTGATAAAACTACACAAACATTTTATACGAACAGACTCTTGGTTGACAAAGGATTCGTACAAAATTAATCCCACCATATGACATGCTTATTAAAAATAATTGATTTTGTTATAATTCCAACCACCTTATATAGGTATTTGAGAAAACTAAATGAAAATCTCTTACGGTTTGTCAGACAGACAGCTAGAGAGACTGCGAGAGACACACTCAGGGGTAAAACAGAATCCTTTGGAACGGGTGTATAATAATAACTGTCAAAGTTAACTTTGTTTAATTGTGTTGTAGTGTTTAAAATTCAATTTAACTTATTCTGCCTGTCATTTTACTATGTATCAGGCCGTATATATGTATTTCAGAATTGCGGTTCCGATGGATCCATAATCTGATTAGTATTCACTTGCGTTTAGATTATTATTTTTTATTTAATAAGTATTTATATGTTATCAAATTAAAATAAGTATTCATAAAATTGCATTCTTCCGTGATTAGTTTCCAGACAGAAATATTTATGAAGGCTTTTCAGCTGGAATATTGTGAATTGTTTACGTACTTCCTTTTAATCGATTGCAAGGAAAGCAGACGTCAAGTATTTTCTAACCAAATCACTATAAAATTTTAATGTCTTCGCCAAGATTCAAGATTGAAATGTTTAAACGTTCACTGATGGAAAAATATGAGTAAAAGCATATGAGTAAATTATGATACAAAAATAGAATACATGTATTTCGGTATTCTTGGTGAAATATAAACTGCGTTGTAATTCAATTAATAAACTTTGTATTTAGTTAGGAATTGACAAGTCTGCTAGAGTCCCAAGGTAGCATATGCATCTTCAGTTGATTAGCAGTACATATTGTCAGTTTTTCGCATATTGTTAGCTGTGGCAATATAGAGAAAATATGGAAATGACAAACAGTATTTAAGAATTTCTTGAGAGTATTTCTTAAGAAATTGTTAACCTTCTATTATGTTTTATTTGCCGACCTATTTCTATTTACAGTCAAATATACATGGGTATAAAATTCCCACGAGATATCGAATGATACTTTCAGAACATGTGGTTTTGACTTCCAAATCACTTTGACATAAGTATTCGAGATATCGGAGTTGAGATACCGAAGTTCAACTGAAAACATTTTGTAAGTTACACTTTGTGTTTCCTGTAACTATTCATATATATTGATGACATGTTATCAATTAACAAATTACAATGGAGATAAAATTCATTCGTAATTTTTTTTTTACATTTATTTATTAAAATTTTACAATCATTTGCATATGATGATTTTGTCTCCAAAATTATTCGATACTCAATGGCATGCTCAAGTACCATCATTGTTTTAATGGATATGCTACTGAGATTTCAGTTACAGGGATTTCAATGTCCTCGGATATAAAGTTAGCAATTCGTAAATTATATCTGTTAACGTCCATGTTACATATGTTACCTATCCCTAGGTCGTGAATGACTAACAGATTTCAATTCATTTGCTATACATTAGTCTCATAACCTTAATAAGCCAGAGATAGTACGTCTACCTAATCTGTATAATGGGTTTGGGGTTGTTTTGGGTAATATTTATTCCTCTTATACATCTGGCCCTACCTCCGGAATTTCCAAAGGTCCGTCCTTTACATGTATGCTCTGTACATATATATATATATATATATATATATATATATATATATATATATATATATATATATATATATATATATATTATATATATTTTTTGCCAGTCTCATTTAAAGTCAACATTTTGCCAATTCTTTGGTAGATACTAAAACCTCACTATCTAAAATATTTATTTGTGTTTTATGACATAAATGATCTAGTTATGTTAATTATTTAAATATCGTAGAAGCTTCAAATCTTTGTGGGAAGAATATAATTAGCTGAAGTTTTAAAACTATGTTTTTTGGAAATCTGTCAATCTTTAGAGTGTAAAACGTTAACAACCAATACCCATGAAACCAATTAAATGTTTAAAACATACATGTTACATTAGCTATTTTAATTATCCAGAGGAAAATTGATAAAATAATTGATTATTTCTCTTTTGAAAAATCAAGTCAATAAAGTAAGCTGAAATCAGACCTTGTACGCAAGCAACCACTCAAAGAGAGTTAGTAACACATTTCGAGTTCATGTTATAGAGGATGCGTTTTTTATTAAACACTATCGTCATTTTATTATATCAAATAAGATATATTTTCAGCAATCTGGACATCTATGATTATAAAGTAGTTCCTATTCTGACCGGAAAAATTACGACTGATCAAGCTATATTTTATGAGACAAATAGCTCCGCTGTACGATGCGTCCACAAATGCATTTCAACATTTGGCTGTGTTTCAGTGTTTCTTACTGCGGATTATGTCTGTCAAGGACACCCAATAGTTTATGAAATCGCTTCACCTTCTTTAATCTCCAAAACGGGAAGCAGATATTATATTTCAAAGATATCAAGTAAGTATAATTTTCAACATAAACACTTTTTTTCATATCAAAAGATTTTTACATTGTGGAGGCAATTCTAAACATAAAGCCTAATATGCATGTAATGTCTTTTCTTTCATATAATCAGATCCTTTATAATTTATCTTTTTAAACATTTTTTTAAAAAATCTAAGAGTACTTTTTTGTGTATGGTGAATATGTCCGACATGCTTTATGAAAATAATGTTCCATAAACCATGGAATGTTATATTCTCTTGAGATAGTAGCTAATATCTCTATAGATAAAGTTTTTTATGTTCCTGAGTTAGATATGAACATTTCAACCAAATATACTGGAGGCCTACAAAACGTAACTCTTAATAAATATTTTTAGCATTTTAGGCGGCTAAAAGAATATTGCGTCATTGAAAAATAATATAGAAATGACTTAACTAAGCAATGTCAGCTGCCCAATCCTTTAATGAATAAATATAATAAAATATTGTTAAAATTTAGTTTAAAAAAAAACAACCAATTTAAAAAAACAAATATTACACATTAAGATAAAATCAAATACAATTTCAGAATCAAAATCAAAACGAAAGGTCAAAGGCAAACCCAACAAAGTTTCATTTAACTGAAGCTGGGCATGCAGAACAAATGGATATGATCACAAAATAATCCTATTCGTTTATTATTGTAACGTGTATGATTGGGTTCTACAAGGGATATATGTACAATATATAGCTTTTTCTCTTACTCTGTCTGAGTTAATGATTAGATTAATGATTGTACGGCCGCTCTATCTGAGGGAAAATCACACTTTATTAAAATTTTTGTTATCTAGAGACGTGGACTGGGTATTCCTTTTGCACCGTGTTTCTACACTAGGTTCCTTTTGATAGGAGAGAACCGAGTATCTCAATCTTCTGCAGATTTACTGCACTCAGAACTTACCATCAATTCCCTAGATTACCTGCCACTGGTGCTATTTCTGTTCTTACCCTTTTCTTCTTCTAATGACTTTCTGTTTCAGTCTTCTTCTTTCAGCCGTAACTTTCCGAATGCCTTACTACTTTATTCTTTTCTCTCAGCTTCTGATTCATCTGTTGGCTTCATCAGCCAACTTCTGAATGCCTGATTTCCCTAAAGCATCGCTTTATATACCCTTGGACTACTCTATTCCAAGGGTAGTCAGGTCATTCCATTATCGTGGGTCTTCTATGCGTTTATTCAAACGCCCCTTAACCATTACATTACCCACGCCTCTGATATCATGCGTCCCGCATGTGATTTGATTCAAAACTAAAGGATTTTTTTTTACTATTTATATTATCTTTTTAGGCTGAAACTATCTGGAATTCAGGGAATACTATTGCTATAAATAAACGTTCGTTACAAAAATGGTTTTTTAACACATGCAACAGAATTGGGTACAGACACATTATAAAGATTGTTCAGCAAAAATCTGTCTCCTTGAATATCAGCTCACCTGGATCCTCCACCTTATCCTCAACTATACTCCCAAGGGACTTCCTTGGAGACTTTCCCATTTGTCCCGACTCTACGGTTTCTTCTGGATCTTTCCAATTATGTGTTCTGTTCAAGTGTCTTCTAAGATGTGAGCACACTGCTCACATTTAAACTTTCCTTTGGAACAATTAGACAAACCACGAGCCAAACTGTCAGTGGGACCGATATGAGGTTTGGTCACTTTAGCTTTGGTTTTTCCTTGACTTGACTCCAACTTTTGCCTCTTTGTGACCATGCTGAGATTTGACGCATGCAACTGACCTGAACATGTAACTTCCCTTCGTCTAAGCCTAGATATTGTTTCTCGTTTCACACAGAAACATCCAATATGTCCTTGTAAATGCAATTCATGTTCCACTCCGTAAATATGCATTTTCATTTCAGATACGTCTAATAAACATTTGTTAGACTTGAGGAAATCTAAACCCAGGATGCCATCAGCTTTGATATTTGCAATAACAGCATGACATTTAAATTCACTATCACCAAGTCGAAGTGAAAATTTCCCTCTTCCTTTAACCTTCAGGGGTGTTCCATCTGCACCTAGAATACTTTGATTTACAGGCTCTAGTGTAAAATCACCTTCACTTTCTATTTCATTGTATAGTGTATCGGCTAAAATTGTCAAGGTTGCCCCGGTATCAACCAACAGATTGCATGGCACATGATTGACCAAAGCATCGACGAACAAGCCAGCTGCTTTTTTTTTATTTTTCTTGCTTGACCGCAGTTGTACTAGATACTACTTGGTTGGTTTCCTTCCCGATTTGAGTCTCTGTGCCAGTCTTTGGTTCACCGTTTGACTCGGATTTCTGTATCCTCTCATTAGTTTGCTTAAGCTTTACGAAACAGTCTTTAATTCTATGACCACGCTTCCCGCAGTTGTAACATTTATATGGGAAAGCATTTGGTTTTAATGAATGATTAGAACGTGGTGCTTTTGGAGTCTCTTTTGTCATAGCCATGTCTGCCATTTTCCTTTCTATATTTCTTAATGATTCCTGCAGTTCATTACGTAGCTGCTTGATTTCATCCCTCGTACTTGATACCTTTTGAGATTCTCTGATATTTTCCTGATCTCCAGTAGCTACTCGTGCGAATCCGACATCATGCCGACGTTGGCGTTCGGCTCTATAGAAAGCCTCAATCTCAATCGCCAAGCGTATAGCATCATTTAGCGATTTAGGCCTCGATTGTTGAATGCGTAAGCGCATATCAAAATCTGTCAACGCATCAACAAACTGATCCTTGGCAATCATCTCAGTGACTTCCCTAGGTGCTGTCGGGTAAGCTAGATGCGCCAAGCGTCTAATACTCTCACCTAGCTCCGGTAATGTCTCGGACACCTTTTGTCGTTTATCTCTCAGCATTGCCCGATATAACTCTGTTTGATTGGCTGGTGCAAAGCGGTCTTCCAGTGCATTACATAAATCCATATATGTACAAGCCGTACCTCCCTTATTCCTTTTTGCACCGTGTTTCTACACTAGGTTCCTTTTGATAGGAAAGAACCGAGTATCTCAATCTTCTGCAGATTTACTGCACTCAGAACTTACCATCAATTCCCTAGATTACCTGCCACTGGTGCTATTTCTGTTCTTACCCTTTTCTTCTTCTAATGACTTTCTGTTTCAGTCTTCTTCTTTCAGCCGTAACTTTCCGAATGCCTTACTACTTTATTCTTTTCTCTCAGCTTCTGATTCATCTGTTGGCTTCATCAGCCAACTTCTGAATGCCTGATTTCCCTAAAGCATCGCTTTATATACCCTTGGACTACTCTATTCCAAGGGTAGTCAGGTCATTCCATTATCGTGGGTCTTCTATGCGTTTATTCAAACGCCCCTTAACCATTACATTATAATTGTAACAGTTGAATTGAGTGTCCCTGGTATATGTAGCTGTGTCAAACCTTGAGACTTTTCTTCACTGTACAAAATATCACTATTCATTGTACAAAATATACATGTATTCCCCTCTCCAACCGTTTACCCCTAGCATTATACTTTTATTTGGATACCGATAATTAATAATGTATACGTAATTACTTTAACATTTTAATCGTCAACTTCCCTTACTTATACAGTAATATACCTTTATCATCTGCATACAGGGTTTATATCAAGCAGTTTAATCGACAATTTCTGAAAGGGGGTAGGTTATTGATAAACAAGTTGTTGAAACAAAAATATCAACAGTCTCGTTTAAAGTCATCATTTCGTTAGTTCTAAGGTCAAAACAATGACATAGGCAGCAGCTACAATGAATAATCAAATCAAAAGCTGACTGAAGTTTTTCATATTAATTTTTATGTCATTATTTACACACTAAACTGTCGACGGATTTTTCCATTATTTCCGATCATGACAAGGAGCACACGGCGGTTGTGACCTGTCGGCAGGGGATGCTAACTCCTTTACGGAACTTGATCCCTTCTCTGATGTTTTAGAGGTCCAAGTATGATCTGCTTCAAAATTTGTGTTGTTTATGGACATTTGAGCTTAAATACTGTTTGTTATCTCTATATATTTCATGTAAACCATCTAGCATGTAACTTTGCTGATGGACAATCTGTCCCCAAGGACACGAGTCGCCCAGATTAAAAAGGCGTCACTCGTTTGAGTCTTTAAGGGACATAGACTCAAAGTCCACATTAGGTGCCTTGAGAAAATACAAGCAAAATTCAAACAAAGAAATCTGAGGAACCTATCTGAACAAATGCACAATAATAGTTAATTAGTTATATACTTTTTTCATGTTCTTCGATTTAAAATTTTCATCAGATCTAAATTTTCACCCGTTATTCAAATTATTCTATGTTTCCAACTATCTTTGATCTTTGACATACCCAACAACTCTAGACAGTGATCCCTTAAATATCAAACCTCGTGGAGATTAATGCTATAATAACAGTTCAAATTTTTAACTCTTTTGTGTTCAATTTCAATCAATTTTAAAATAACTGATGTTCTTTTGTTACAATAAGCAAATCAGTACTTATGTATTTGTCTTTGATTAATAGATGTATTTTTCTGGATTAAATAGATCTGTTCTGTATTTTATTATGAGGTATGTAGTAAATAAAACAAATCATATCACACTCAGTATCAGACTGACACGACAACATCAGCCAGAGATCCGAAGGCCCGAAGGTTGACATTGTTGTCCCGTGCTAAGTCAGGGTGTTATATGGAAAAGGTATGCGTTCTTCTCTGTTTAAAATGTATTGAATATAACATTGATATAAAGCTTTAAACATACTGTAAATTATTTTTTTTACTAGAGGCTGTTTCTTGTAACGATCTCGGTTATATATGGGAATCTTCGATATCCATTTGTTACAAACTTCACAGTATTGAACGTCTTCATTCTGACGCCTTTTCTCAATGCCTGTCAGACCATCCCAACAGCCGACTGTTACTCATCAGTTCAGACTCCATTTACAACTTTGCCGCCAATATCATAGGTATTTACTTTTTCTTGTGTTTTAACATTCAAGGTTGTAAAAAAGGCAATATGCTTTAAAAACTCGTCTAATGGAAAATAGTTTTATCGTAATGCACACCTGCTGTCCTTTTACTTTGGCATCAAATTCATTAAGCGTGAGAAAAAATGAGTTATAAAATGATATCCATGTCGTAAGGATCAATATATTGCTTTATTTGACGTGTTAAAATTTCAATGTCAAACCACATTATAGGAAATATCTGGGGAAAAAACAGGAGAATAAATCTCTTTTTTTTATAGACCGGTAGTATAATATAGTTCCCAATATACATTACAGACAGCCACAGCACAGGACCGATATACCTTCAGGGGACGCGCTCCAGTGGTTCTAATTTCGTGGACGATGACGGCCAGACAATCACCTATTTTCGCTGGCATCCAGGTGAGCCATCCAGCAGTGGGGACTATCTCCGTACAGACACAGACACCAAGCTACAGGAAACGTCCTCAGGCACTTCTCCTTACCAATTCATCTGTCGAATTTATGGAATCTTTTGAACAGACGTTGTAGATACACATCCAATTCTAGTGATGCAAATTAAAAAGACGTTATGCACTACTTTACTTAGTTTTTATTGTAAACATTTATTAAACAACAGCATTGAATTAATACTTCGGTAATTAAGGAATATTTAATACAGTTTATATTATTTGCAGAAAATTGGGAAACTGTAGGGAAAAAAATCAGAATAAAATAAGCACCTTATACAAGACTATTTTTAATATCATCATTGAAATGTAAACATTTTTTTTCGATCAATTTTAAACAAATATTGCTATTAAAAAGCAACTGATTTAATATCATGTTATTTGCTAGATTCCTGTTTTATTCTCAGCTAGAATAAATACATTAAATAAAAAGATAAATATATATCTTTGTTTTAATTTCCTTGTGATAAGAAAAGGTCAAAATCCATTTTCACTTTCTGATTACATGTATTTCTGTTGATTATACAAGTCAAAGTATCGTTGTCATTGTACACTTAATATTTAGGGTTGTGTGCAAAACTCAGTTATAAATCTATGTAAACTCGTAGTATAAAAATGTCCTATTCAAAAAGAATGTGAAGATAGTGAACAATTATCGATCTCAAAAAATCTGCAATGAAATACATGTATAGTTCTACAGAGCTTACAAAACCATGACTTTAAACGAAACTTCTGATATTCTAATGTTTCATCAATTTGTTTTCAATAATATACATGTACCTCGTTTTAGAAATTGCACATATGTAGAGTATGCTCTTGCGTATCGAATCAACTGAGAGATATACCGGTAAACCCCGTATGTAAGTGATGAAGGTATATTGCTGCATAAGTAAGGGAAGTTGACGATTGAAAAGTTAGTCAGCACGTTATCACAAAGCTTGTTTGTTAGATTACCATTAACATCTTTTTCAAATAAAAAATTTGAAACAGATGTGTCAGACTCTGTGGTATTTTTCATCTCAAGCTCAAAGGGATAAATCTTACCGACATAAGAATGGAAATAAGCATTGTTAATTGACAATACGTCGTCGATATTATACAATTATGGACTCTTTTGGTGTTGAATATGGTTTGTTATTCACCAGAATAATATTCATATTGACCGAGGCGAAGCCGAGGTCAATATGGATATTTTTCTGGTGAATAACAAACCATATTCAACACCAAAAGAGTCCATAATTGTTTTATTATATAGTCTGGATTTGGATAAATAAGCCATTGAAGGCTTTATGACGACATCGTTTTCCTTTGCGATCTTCCATTGTTGAAAATAAAAAAATCTCCAGATTACTCTTTAAATTGTAACCTCCGTGTTTTTCTTTCCGAGTTTTGCTATGTTTAAGACGTCCAAATGAAAATAATAATCCTGAAATAGGTTTGAATAATAGTTTTTCTGCTCAGATACGTAGCTCACTGCGGCCGTTGCAACCATTGTTTACAGCGTTGTTAGATGGTTTGATTGTGACGTCACAATGCCGTTGCACGCGCATTGACCCTCCGGTGAATACGGCCTATTCACCGGCAGCATTCTGTTTCCCTCACTTTTCATCTCGAAAAACGTCTGATTTTATACGGATTGTGACGTATATATTATGACGTAACAAAAGTAAAGTCAGCATCGGTATAATAAAAAACCTATTAACTGACTATTCGGACAATAGCAAGTTTATCGTCCCCCTCGACAGCAAACTATTTCCCTCGGCTGCGCCTCGGGAAATAGTTTGCTGTCTTGGGGGACGATAACCTTGCTATTGTCCGAATAGCCAGTAAATAGGTGTATATTATGAACTGTTTGCGTTTGTATAGATTATATAGGGACTATATATAGACTATATAATAAATCTAAATATCGAGTTGAAGGCCACAGCAAGTGTTTTCTTCTTTTATCAGGTTGGGAACACCCCCTTTAGCGAGATCATCTCGCTAAATCGCGATTATCCCTCTCTAGCGGAAGAAAAACATTACCACAAACGGATATTTTGTTGTTTTCATTATAAAATAATAAAAAATCTCGTGAGTATTGAAAATCCGGGAGAAATCTGCATTAAATTAAGCGTGAATTTACTACAAAAAAACTGACAATATTGGCTAGAAATTTAAGACAATCACCGCTGCGTGTTAGAATAAGAGGCTGAAATCCACGTGTAAATCGTGCCGTTTTTAGCGAAGGTTTTAAGATTTACAGTCATATATGTTTTTGAAGAATATAAGATATGTATAAATATCGAAATTATATTTGTTAGGGTCTTAGCTTTCCATTCTTGTACAAAAGTTTAAAATAATGTTCTTCAGAAACCCATGATATTTGCTTAAATATTTGATCTTTGGTTGACGCTTAGAAGTACGGAAGCGCAACAGGGTTGTACCGTTTATGGAAAAGTCATGATTAAAAAAAAACAAGACAGTATAAACTGAGATGTGTATAGAATATGGATAAACCATTAATTAATTTAATAGAATATTGAAAACAAATAAATAAAAAAGGTCTTTATTGAGTCTAACCGATATATTGACTTAGTACAAATGTTACATGGTAAACTTGTAAATTCAGGAAAGTATAATTCAACGGCGTCGGAAAATTGGAAAAAAAAGGGGGGGGCTAATTCAAAGAGAAAAAAATTCAACCTGAAAAAAAAACTTGATAAAAAAGAGATCGGAAAATTTGACCACTGTCCAATCATGGAAATCCTACTTCGTGCGGGTAGAAGGGGGCGGGGGAGGTTATGTTCGAACTTTTTTCAGTTACAACTTACCCTTCTTTTCATTAACACTGAAACGTGCCTGTTGAAAGTGAAAAACATGTTACCTTGAATTACTTTTCATAACTATTATAATACGAAATTAGTGAAAACAAAAATTCGAAATTGTTGAAATTACTGCTTTTAACTTGTTTTATAATTTAAAGAAGTATGCCCTAGGTATTCGTAATTTAATTACATAAATTCTTAATGTTTTTACCCGGTGGCAATGAACAGTTCTTCGTTTGAGCGTTGGAAACATATGTTGGGATCCTGCATAAGTTAACATGTGTAAATAATAGGGAATCAGATACTTTCCAAAACATTAGGCTACATAAAAGAACACTGACCAGGTGGCATTTTTATATTTTAAAAAAAGGGAGGCTTCTGAAAAATCTGCCTCCAAAAATTAAATATTTTTTTTAAAAAATGCCAAAAGTATTGATTATTTATTGTTAAATGCCGAGTCGGCAAAATATCAGCCGTATTTTGGCGGCGGATGAATACTGCTAAAGGTATGCTTTATTTTGAAAGAATATTTACGAACACTGCAAGGAATACTTCGAATTTTTCATTTTATTATACCTTGTAATTGTTTTATTGAGTTAATAAGAGACACTATTGTCACCTTTTAGATAAGCGATGACCTACCTTTCATGAAAAGCTTCCTATTAAAAGAGTCTTAATTGGTCACCGATAAGACTCTTTCAATTAAAATGGTTGTGGTTTGAAAATGGTTTTGTCGATAGAGTTTACCATGCTAGATAAGAATCTTGGTATATCATACATTTAAAGAAATCTAGTCGCACAACCTACCTACTGTATTTTTTCCTAGTACCCCCCCCCCCCCCCAACATATCTGT
Organism: Saccostrea cuccullata; assembly: GCF_032062105.1. Taxonomy (NCBI): domain Eukaryota; kingdom Metazoa; phylum Mollusca; class Bivalvia; order Ostreida; family Ostreidae; genus Saccostrea; species Saccostrea cuccullata. Next base: position 176,670 of record NW_026926398.1, read on the forward strand.
CCATCTATATGTACCATCTGGCATCAATCGGCAATCCTCGGCTGACTCCGCTACGCTCCATTCAAATCTCGGATGTGATTAGTGGAAGAATACGCAACAGATCCTTACATTTCTCCGCTGGAAACTGCCTTATCACGCATTTCATATTTCGCACTGCATAACGTTCTTCGGAAAGTTTCTTAATTTATGCAATTCTTCATCGTAAACAGGTTTTGATTACAACCTCATGTTAATTAGGCTTTGAAAGCAAGAAAAAAACTGTTGAGTGTGCCACAAAATAATTTCGATTTCAAATGTATGACATATGAAAGAAATTCAAATAAGATCACGTGACTGAATCAGCAAGATGGTAGATCGCCGTTGACGTCCGAGGTTATGCGCGAGGTACGAGTCATCCGAGGAACTCCGAGTGATCTGGCATCTTTCGCCGTCTAAAATATCACGTTTTCAATATAATTTTCACAGACATAATTTGAGACAGTGCAATAGTTTATGATGAAATCATTTTAGGGTTGATTAATTTACGTAGGACGAGAATTTAAAATTGACACTGAATTTTTTTTTTATTTCACGGGTTAATGTAGATCCTGGAAACTCTGTAGAGTGTAGCAAAGAACCAATGAGGGCGCTTCTTACAGTAAGAAGGTGGGTTAATATCAGTCAATCAGGCGATTTGAGAATCTATAGTCTAGGTCACCAAACATACTTCGTGTCAAGATTGGCATGCCCTAAGGAAAGTCCAAAGTGACGGACACCCCATCATTCACTATATCATGCTGTATATACTCCCACTTTTCAAGCAGGCATGTTAAAAAAATAAGTTAAACGTACAATTACAATAACCGTATCACCGAAGCAAGTTTAACTGACCTGATAATTATCACCTGTGGTCCTCCGTAGGAAGGCTACGCTATTGTTCATAAACTTATTCTTATTTCCATGATTTGCAGCAGTAGAGGCAATATTTTGAAGCAAATTTATTGAGATGAGACACTAAGTATGTATCAAATGGGTTGACATACTTCGGATTTTCCTTTTTCTGAAGTTGACACGATTACAGTTTGATTCGGAGTACAAATCTCGGTTTTCCGAGATGTACTTTCTCCCGCTAGAGAGGGATAATCACGATTTAGCGAGATGATCTCGCTGAAGGGGATGTGTGCCCAACCTGTTTATGTATACGATTTGGGACAATGTCTGCTTCATATGAATACAAGAAATGTGTCTGCTTATAATAGGGCGCAATTGGTACCCATGGGAACTCCAATAAATTGTTTGAAAACCTGGTCTGCTAAAACCACATAGATATTGTCAATCAGAAACTTAAACATCTTTTTGCAAATGACCAATTTCAAGGTAAGTAAATTTAGGAGTTTTTTCATTAAATTTAGCTCATAATTTCGTCATTTTAAGAAAAGGATGTCCTTCCGTCTTCCTTTGTAATAACTGTGATTTCAGGTCCCGAAAGTCAATTAACATATGTCAGATATCGTGCACACAAACTGTTTTCATGATTTTATTCAGAAATGAACTCTTTGATAGATTTGTTAAACTCGGCCGCTTTGATCAGCGTTCGGGTCTCATTATTGAGCTATATTCAATTCATTGTTAATAATAAAAATCCTTCCTGTATGTTTTTACATTCTGAAGAAATATGGATTTTTATAGAGAAAGGGTATGAAAGTTTCAAGATCTATTAATTCAATTAATTTTTTATTGATTCTGTATAGCAGAAATTTCTTTTACGAGGACGACAAAATTTACTTGAAATAGGGACCTACGCTGGCGAAGAATATATCTGAATCAGCCAAATTAATGTTAACATAGCCTTTAATTGGTAAAGAATCGGGTATAATTTTAATACAAATCTGGCTCTGTATTTTTCTAAAATTGGAAGTGGTGTAATAAATTTAAATTCATCTTTTCTTAATCATTTAATCTTCATACAGTAAAAATAAATACAAATCCTTTTTCAAAATTGACCTAAATGCCAACTTTGACGTCTAAACTTGTGCATTTTTTTCCCGTACATTCTTTAAAAGTTGCAGAAAACATCAATTTTCAGTAGAATTTTCTTTCAAAACATACACTCATGTATCGCCCACAAAGATTTTGAAATATCTTATTTTTCAAAGCATTTTATACAATATATCCAAAAATTGAAGTGGGAGACGACTGTTGATACTACTGTATGCATGTGTACTTTAAAAAGCCGGCTTTATATTTTAGCCTCTTTGGTGCGGACAATGATGCACTGATTCATAGATACCGCTAAAATGTCAAAAAATGATATACGTCGCAGAAGTGTTAAAAGCGATAATTCATGAATACACCAAAAACTCTTTACCCAGTGACTGCGCTAAATATTCAATACGTACACGTATAGTATTTTCTAAAAAGGAAAAATAATCAAAAAAGTTAGTCATTTTGAGGTTTTACTAGATAATGAATAATTATGTAAGGTATGTGTAATTATTTGTAATAAATTTGAAACATAGTATTTTTTGTATAAGTATAGTTGTGTGATTTTTGTATGAATATAGTTGTTTGAAATTGTCAAGTTCAAAATTCAAATTAGTTTACTCTACAAACTTATTAGTAATGTCGAGAGCTCTAATAAGTCTTCTGCTCGAAATATCCGGCAACAGTCTGACAGTCTCTCCGTCCGTCAAGAAGCAGTTTTAATTACTCAGTAAACAAAAAAAATAAAGCCTGTACAAAGTTGGAGCAACTTTTTTGAGTTATAGATATAAACATTTTCGATCAAATAACTTTAACAGCAACGTTTTGGATTGAATTTCAGAGTTATAATAAATACATGTACCATGTTTACTTATTCAAAATATCAAATAACGCATTGTAGAAAAACACCAACTAGTATGAAGGCGTTTAGCTTATTTGAAAAATTGGTTCCCTTTTGATCGATAAACATCAATAAGGATTTCTTTCCAGTGTCGGTGTGTATTTAGTACAGCAAAAGAAGGGACAATTAAAATTGTCTTTGAGTCTAGATATCGATGAAAAAAGTCAATAGTGTTTATTTATTTTACAATCATATACACTGTAGTAGGAACCTGTCCTGCAAAAACTAATCAAAGACGAATCACTCTCAATAGCATAAATTCTATATCTAATAGATAAAACTACCTTAAAAGCACTGAAAAAAATCTCGAAAGACGTTAAACAAAGAACAAAACACAGCGTTGTATTTTTTAATGAAATAAATATGGAGATACTAAGGAGTATTCTAGTTCGAAAGTCCATTAAAATAACAAAATTTGATCACAAAAAACACAGACCTCTAAAACATCAGAGGTGGGATCAGGTACCATGGAGGAATGAGCATCCCTTGCCGTAATGTCACATCAAAGGTGTGCTCCATGTCATGTTTGGGAAATAACGGGAAAATCCTTCGACACCTTCGATGATTCAGTGTGTATAAAATGGCCTAACAATTAGTATGAAAAACGTCAGTCAGCATTTGACTCAATGATAAATTTTATTTGCTGACAATGTCATTATATCGACCATAAAACCTACGAAATGTTGACTTTAAACTAGAATGCTGAAATGTTTGTTTCAGCAACTTGTTTATCAATAATTTACCTCGTTTTAGAAATTGAATATACGTAGAGTATGCACCTGCGTATCGAAACAACTGAGAGATTTAAACCCTGTAGCCAGGTGATGAAGGTATATTGCTGCGTAAGTAAAGGAAGTTGACGATTGTAAAGTTAAAGTCATCAATGTTATATTTACTTCTTTTTCAAGTGATAAACATTTCTTAAAAGCTTTTCATCAAAATTATGATTTATTTTAAAGTTTATTGTAACAGGTCAGGTGAAAAAAGACATTTAGTGGCTACCTTTTCTTTGACTATACCTTGTGAGTGAAACAAGTGTATTTGTATTAGCATGTTAAAATTGTACATACGTATTTAGCGCCTAAGTGATTTTTAAATAGGCCTACCTTCAATATGCACATACGTCATGAAAAGTTTGACAGACAAGCAGTAACACAATAATTACATGTATTTATTAATTGATTAAGGAAGTCATAACTCCTACACATTTTGGTAGCAAGTCTTGCCATTGTGAATGAGATATTTTCTTGTAATTGAAGACATAATAAGAAAACAATTAAAACATTGCAAAAATTAAAATTCTGGAAATTCATTTATTACTAATTTAAGTAGTCATTAAAAACTGAACACACTATAGTTAGGAAAACATTATTCAAAACTTTCTGGGGACCTTTTCAGAATTTGACATTTATGATAGCTATTTGTTCTCATTGGGTGTGAATTGGTCAGCTGCAAAATGTATTCTCTTAATATTCACTTGAAAATGTATATTTTCATCCATATTTTTTCAAAGTGATTCTTTTTTTTTTTGACATAATATAAGGTATATTGCTGATTATTAGCTGTATCTAATGTAGTCGAATCAAATTCATAAAGAGGAAGAAAAAAATCCTAGGAGTTAATGGTATTTATTAATGATACATACTATTTTCTCAATATTTGTGCTATACAGTAAGCTGTAAATAGAATTATATTAATTAAGTACATTCAATATTTACTTACCATCACTATTCCTTGGTACTGGATTTTGTTCTTTTTTCTAAACTTTGTAGTGGCATATGTACTTTTAATATTGAAGAAATTGATCATGTATTAAGTCAGTAGGGTTGTAGGAGCTACTATAATTATATACGTCCGCCTGTACGTTCGTCTATGTCCCTTTCGCTTATATATACCACTGAATGAAATTTTAATGAGACTTTCATAGAATCCTTGTTACATAGTGCCATTGTAACCTCTTTTTTTTACTTTTTGTACCGTTATATATTTTATATTGGCCCATGATAGACAAGAGTGGAGGAAGTTTGTTGCTGCCCTTCACACCGCAGAGAGTTAAGGATGATGATAGGAATTCAAATTTCCCACAGGATATTTTCTCCCACAGGAGCAGGTAAATAATTCAAAAGTGAAAAAATATTTCCTACAGGTATTTCTGACTTAAAAAGAAAATCCTACAGGAATTAATGAAATCCTAAGGGATTTTTTCTCTCTCCTATAGGAAATTGTATTCCTACAGGAGATTAAATTCTCCAATAGTAATTTAATTTCCTGCAGGATTTCTTATTTAAAAATATCTTGTAGGAAATGATGAAATCCTGCAGGATTGTGATAATATCCCTCTGAAATTTTATTTTTCCTTTAGGAACTTTATTTTTCCCATGAGAATTTTCTTTTCAAAGGTGATTATCTAACCTGACAAGTGAGATTTACCCATAACAGAGGTAGTTATAAACTCTGTGAGTGATGGTCTACCACTTGATATACATGGTTTTTATGTGAAATGAGAGTTTGGCGTCGGTGCCAAATTGCCACTTTGGAAGTTTCAGAATTATCTGGCAAGGTGTTAATCAGTACATATACGAGTATGATTTGAACATGTATACATGTATGTTATGTATTTAATTTTAATGGTTTTTAAATACCAAACTTTATTTCTACAAAATTGTGTAATAATTTATTGTTCAATTTTATTTTCTGCAAAAAAAAACAACAAAAAAAAAACAAAAACAAAAAAACAAAAAAAAAACAAACATTTGAATCCAAGTTGTAAAATGAAACGATTGTTTACTGATTTATTAACTTAGAAGCTGGTAATTTGAATATCACCGCCGTTGTTTTCAAACGAAATATATTAAATAAATGAGTGATAAGACATTACAATCAATACAAATCTGTAAACAGGGCACAAAATTAGGACCAGCGGAATTGCAGAGATGAGATCAGGTTCCCAGTAGGTCTTAGCATCCCCTTTCTACCGCTCAAACCACATGAACATGGGCCCTTTTTTGTTCAGGGAGGTGATGAAGTAATCTTTAGTCGAATTTTATATGCAACAATAATCTAACGATTGGTATGAAAATGTCAGTAAAATTAATCCATTGATACATGTATTTCATTTTCGCATACGATTTAAGATTTTTTGAAATGTCGATTTTAAACAAAATTGTTGCAATCCCTATTATGTCATTTAATATTTCTGAAGCCATCTGTCTCCACTTAAAAATAATCGCATTCAGACAGAAACAGCATATGCAGGTATATAAAAGTGGAATAATGTGGAATACTATTTTAATAAAGTTGACGATGAAAATGCAAATTTCATGTTGTTTTTCATACAGTGTGCTGAGTTCTAAAGTTTTCATTATAATCTATCGTTGATACATATGTAAGAAAATATTATTCATTCAATTACACACAATATGTCCTTGAAATCGAAAATCATTTATTAATATACATCTACATTTATAAGTGTGGCAAAACTCTTATAGTACAAAAAACTAAACGACTAAAATACATGACAAACGAAATCATTTCAAATTTTCCACTGCCAACTTTCCTTATTTATGTACATGTAGTAATATTTACAGTTCTGATTATTTTCTCTGTGATAGCTCTTTGAAGGTAAGCTTATTTGATTTCTTGATAATTAAACTTGAACGTAAATTTTGGCCAAGTGAATGGTCTAGTTTTGAAATTGACGTGGGGGTTTCGTTCATTTATTTTTTAACAGCATATTTTAAAACACATGGGCACTAGATAGCTAAACAGCTGGTGTTAGGGCTGGGCAAAAATATCGATATATCAGTATATGGCAATACAGTACCAAAAAATATTGTATTGCAATACGTTTTCGTAATATCGGTATATCGGCAAAATGCTTAGAATAAGGAATATATCATTATACCCCCCGCTTGAAAAGTGGGAGGGTATATAGTAATCGGGATTTCCGTCCGTCCGTCCGTCTGTCCGTCTGTTACGCTTTATCTCTTATCCGCAACTCCTCTTATACTACTGAGTGAAATTTAATGAAACTTTCACAGAATCTTTATTACATATTGCCATTGTGCACCTCCTATTTCACTTTTTTATTCGACACGTATTTTAGGTTTCCCATAGAAAAACATGGACATTGCCATTATATGTTTACCTATGACGTCACATATAGAAGCTTCTAGATATCATTTGATAGGACGAGTTATTCCTCTTTACACATTACCGTAAAACAAATTGTTTAGGTAACTAGTTTTCTTTATCACTAATAAACACTAAAGGCGAGATTACCTAACTACCTAACAGTGCGGGGGGGGGGGGGGGGGGGGGTTAGACACATATTTTTCCACAGGCTAGGTTACAATCCAAACCATTTCCTACAATATTTTCTTTTTAATAGTATGTGCTTACTGTTGGAAATTAAGACACATATGCATAGGCATTTTCCCATTGAAAATATCAGTTCAAACCCAGGTGCCATTTGCATGTAATATGATAGGTGTTTATCTCTCATCTGAGCAGTTACATATAGCATAATTATTTTATGTTACTTTACACATTTATCTCATATGGGATTAAAATGCATTAATCGGTGCATATATATATGTACATGCAGTTAACATCCATGCATATAGCTAGTGGGTACAAATACAGGTTAGCTAGGGGATACAAATACAAATCCACATGTGTGTAGAAGTTAAAGATTCATAGTACTAAGATTAGATAAACTTCTCCCGCATTTTAGGGTATTAGATGTAGGATAGGTTTCCACTGACTAAGCACATTAATTTTTATGCTCTCTATCATATATCCATTTTCTACAGCCTTAAAAAGATTTTGAAGTCTATCATTTAAATAACCTATTTCATAGCATATTTTTGCGGGGGGGGGGGGGGGGGGCTTAAGGTGTAAAAAGATCATGCATTTTTGATAGAGCATCAGCTGGGAAGGGGTTTAGATTAAAGGATTTAGTCAAATGTGCCTTCAATGTCTGCTGCAGTCCAACTACATTTACAAATGAGCAGTAAATACAAAGTCCTCTATTGTGTGTCTTGGTTTGAAAGGTACTTATATACAAGATTTAATCAATTTTAAATGGTCCTTTGAAGAATTCGTTTTCATGATAAGTGGTACATGTATAACATCATTCCCTCAGAACTGGCAAGATACTTTACCAAATATCACAAAACATGTTCTGCAGTTTACATATTGGGCATGTGAACACCTTTAAAAATTTTGTCAACAATACAGGAATAGCATAATCATGCTGAAAGGGATAGGGGAAGGGGGGGGGGGTTAAAGAGTAAAGGTGCTCATTCATCTTGTTTCTTATCTCTGCATGAAAGTATCTTATCACCTAAAAAATAAATAAATAAGAAATAAAATTCAAATTTATAAACAAAGAAATAAAAAGGGGGGAAGGGGAATCTAAATAAAACGTTTTTCCTACATAATTTTCTTACATTAGTCTAGGTAGTAGTTCTCTCTTGCCAGCTGGATATTAATAATGGAATCCGAGACCCAAAGCAATATACTAGTAACTTGGAAAGATATAAATTCAGGAGGGGGGGCGTTAGGCCCAATTAATTTGAAGGGAGACCAGAATTATTTTAATGCAGGATAGCTCTACAGTGGGTTGGCAATGAGAGAGAGAGAGTGATGTTCATGATGGATGGGTTGCTGAGGGTTTTGAGTAGGCTAGGAGTCCATGGTGGGTGGTTAAATTGAAGTTGCCTACCCCCACCAGGTGGCGGTGGGCACCTACGGTGCCCATGTGGCGAAATCGTCACCTTCAATTTAACCATTGAACTGTTGATTTTGTTGACTTTTTGTGGTTGATGTTGATATATGTGATGGTTGATGTTGATATATGTGATGTTGACTTTGAAAATTATATCTTATACAATGCAAAGCTAAAGCAAAATAATATAATTAAAAGATAATTTGTGTTGAAATGTGTCCGTAGCACGATTGAGGTCGATCAACCCAGCGTGCTACTTTTCCCGTCAGGGAGGGCACAACTTATGTTGATGTTGGGGGTATGCCATTTTGCCGGCTGCCCCACTGTTGTGTAGACCACTGTGGACAATACCTGCCAACTCGAATAAAACATTAAACTTAAATACGTAGCATTTGTTTATTATATACATAGGTCTTTGATAATACCGCATATTTGAGTTCATCTCACAATATGCGCCGTTATCAAAGCTCTATCCTTTTATTGTATGTCATCATTCACTTCCTTTTGTGAAAAAAAAAAAAACTAATAAATGTGATAAGCCGGAATTTATTTATCCATCCATACAGTGTCGGTACTTAGTCACTAGGTTTACGGGTTATCTCCCCTTTTCTATGCATCAATGAAAGTGAAAGGTGGGTGATGAAGGTATCCGATTTATGTTTTTGTATTATGACATACCCTCCCACCTCAACCCTTGAGCTAGGTGTTAAGTATATACCCTTTCTCCTTTTGTTTGTTTAAATAACGTTTTTCATTGTTTTACATGTTTGTTTGGCTATACCAAATTTATTAGAGTTAGGCAAATGTTATTTAGAATCTTTTTCTGCTGTGGGTTTTTGTTTTTGTCTTTTCAGATATTAGAGATTTCGTTGAAGGAGACTAACGATGCTGATCAGAATTCCTGCTGTTTCCGTTTTCTGGGACCTTTGGAATGATCTCTGGCCGAATACCATGCATGACAAGGGTCAACTGGGCGAATTATCCATTCGAGGAGTTCGGGGAAAGACAGTAAACTATACTTCACAGTGGTCGTTTTGTCGAAATCGTCACCTTCAATTTAACCATTGAACTGTTGATTTTGTTGACTTTTTGTGGTTGATGTTGATATATGTGATGGTTGATGTTGATATATGTGATGTTGACTTTGAAAATTATATCTTATACAATGCAAAGCTAAAGCAAAATAATATAATTAAAAGATAATTTGTGTTGAAATGTGTCCGTAGCACGATTGAGGTCAACCCAGCGTGCTACTTTTCCCGTCAGGGAGGGCACAACTTATGTTGATGTTGGGGATATGCCATTTTGCCGGCTGCCCCACTGTTGTGTAGACCACTGTGGACAATACCTGCCAACTCGAATAAAACATTAAACTTAAATACGTAGCATTTGTTTATTATATACATAGGTCTTTGATAAATGAGTGATAAGACATTACAATCAATACAAATCTGTAAACAGGACACAAAATTAAATTGCAGAGATGAGATCAGGTCCCTAGTAGGTCTGAGCATCCCCTGTCTACCGGACAAACCACATGAACATGGGCCCTTTTTTGTTCAGGGAGATGATGAAGTAATCTTTAATCGAATTTTATATGCAACAATAATCTAACAATTGGTATGAAAATGTCAGTAAAATGAATCCATTGATAGATGTATTTCATTTTCGCATACGATTAAAGATTTTTTGAAATGTCGATTTTAAACAAAATGGTTGCAATCCCTGTTATGTCATTCAATATTTCTGAAGCCATCTGTCTCCACTTAAAAATAATCGCATTCAGACAGAAACAGCATATTCAGGTATATAAAAGTGGAATAATGTGGAATACTATTTTAATAAAGTTGACGATGAAAATGCAAATTTCATGTTGTTTTTCATACAGTGTGCTGAGTTCTAAAGTTTTCATTATAATCTATCGTTGATACATATGTAAGAAAATATTATTCATTCAATTACACACAATATGTCCTTGAAATCGAAAATCATTAATTAATATACAATTATACATCTACATTTATAAGTGTGGCAAAACTGTTATAGTACAAAAAACAAAAACTAAACGACTAAAATACATGACAAACGAAATCATTTCAAATTTTCCACTGCCAACTTTCCTTATTTATGTACATGTAGTAATATTTACAGTTCTGATTATTTTCTCTGTGATAGCTCTTTGAAGGTAAGCTTATTTGATTTCTTGATAATTAAACTTGAACGTAAATTTTGGCCAAGTGAATGGTCTAGTTTTGAAATTGACGTGGGGGTTTCGTTCATTTATTTTTTAACAGCATATTTTAAAACACATGGGCACTAGATAGCTAAACAGCTGGTGTTAGGGCTGGGCAAAAATATCGATATTTCGTTATATTGCAATACAATGACAAAAAAAATATTGTATTGCAATACGTTTTCGTAATATCGGTATATCGGCAAAATGCTTAGAATAAGGAATATAATTATACCCCCCGCTTGAAAAGTGGGAGAGTATATAGTAATTAATCGGATTTCCGTCCGTCTGTTACGCTTTATCTCTTACCCGCCACTCCTCTTATACTACTGAGTGAAATTTAATAAAACTTTCACAGAATCTTTATTACATATTGCCATTGTGCACCTCCTATTTCACTTTTTTATTCGACACGTATTTTAGGTTTCCCATAGAAAAACATGGACATTGCCATTATATGTTTACCTATGACGTCACATATAGAAGCTTCTAGATATCATTTGATAGGACGAGTTATTCCTCTTTACACATTACCGTAAAACAATATATAGCAACACATGGACATTATGGGAGGCGGGGGTATCATTTAGTGAGCTCATTGCTCACAGTACCTCTAGTTTAATATAAAAATAAATGTAAGAGAGGTTGTTATTAAGCCAAACAGTAAGACAGAAACCGTTTTATGGGAGCGGTGTATTTCACAGGTTAACTTTGATAAATTCGAAAGATTTTTTTCCCTTCTGCTTACTTATCATAATTATGCATAGTCTGCAAGTAAATTTAATATAATAAGAAAATGTCATTTTGATAACGTTAAAAATATTGCTATATCAAAATACAATTAAAAATATTGCAATATATCGCAATATGAATTCTTTGGCCAATATCCAGCCCTAGAACTTGGTGTACAGTTTTATTTTTTTTTTTAAATGAAAGCTGTGTCATATTTCTCAATTTACATTGTCAAGGGGAAAAAATACCAATTATAGTTATTTAAAATCAAACACTGTAGTATTTTATATTTCGTTTCCTTTTTAATTGAAGAAAGTCTACAGAAATGGGTTTGCATTATTGATATCCAGTAAATAAATACAACTTGGGATAATTATCGCCTTAAAATCTAGACAAAACTAAACTTTTTGCAGCTAAATATTTGTCCACTTTGTGTAAAACTTTTTAACAAGATGAATCAATGACGGAAATGTTGATTTTAGGATTGTTTAATTCTACTGAGATGATGCTGAAGTAATTAGGAGTTAATGGTATTTATTAATGATACATACTATTTTCTCAATATTTGTGCTATACATTTTGCTGTAAATAGAATTATATTAATTAAGTACATTCAATATTTACTTACCATCACTATTCCTTGGTACTGGATTTTGTTCTTTTTTTTCTAAACTTTGTAGTGGCATATGTACTTTTAATATTGAAGAAATTGATCATGTATAGGGTCAGTGGGGTTGTAGGAGCTACTATAATTATATACGTCCGCCTGTACGTTCGTCTATGTCCCTTTCGCTTTGGGTTACCCTCCTCTTATATATACCACTGAATGAAATTTTAATGAGATTTTCATAGAATCTTTGTTACATAGTGCCATTGTAATCTCTTTTTTTTACTTTTTGTACCGTTATATATTTTATATTGGCCCAGGATAGACAAGAGTGGAGGAAGTTTGTTGCTGCCCTTCACACCGCAGAGTGTTAAGGATGATGATGAAGATGACAAGGCTAGGGCTTTTTGTCATTAAGAATATTGATAATATGTACAGAATCAAAGCTCCGGGTCTGTATTCTGGTGTCAAAGAATATGAATATAAACTTTTTTGCGTGGTTAAAAAGACCATTTAAAACTTTCAAAGGGACAAGTTTGATGGGGAATCGTGATGAGTCGTAAAAAGACTCCATGGTAAAAATAGATTATAAATATCTAATCATTATCAATTTCGTGAAATCAATGTTCTTTTCACTGATTAAAACAACACTTTAATATGCAGCATGCAGTGTAATTTTCTATTTATTACAAAATATATCTTATATTCATGAAAACATTTTAATCTGATTTTGAAATGTGCCTTTAATGATTTATCCCTATTTCTTAGATCTATGGAGGTAAATTCAAATTAAAACGCTATACTTGCTACATCCTGATCCTCATTTTATGTTCTCTATAAAACTAAGTCACATGATAAAGTTGTTTTTTTTTTTTTTTTTTTTTTTTTTGTTTTTTTTTTTTTTTTTTTTTTTTTGTTTTTTTTTTTTTTTTTTTACATAATAAGTCTTTTTTTTAGACTTTGAATTGAATTATATGATATAAAGATATAAAACGACATTTACATTCTGGTTTGTACTCTAATATATACACAGGCACCTGACGTTACTTATTTTTCTTTTAATAAAAAAATATACCTAATGATAAACCTTGTTTATTAAGAGGGTTGATCCAAAATCAATGTCACTCTGTCCATATCTTTGATATTTGGCGTCATATCACCAATGTTATGTACCAAAAGATGCATAAAAATAAATCCAATGAAAATTGACAGTTTTATTGAATAATGTTGTCATTTAGCCCCTAAGAATTCATTAGCAAAGGATTTTTACTAATATATTTTCCAAATGCAAAAAATCACCGCTTCGGAGTTGAAACCCCATATGAAACTTAACCAAAACCCCACATGTGCCCCTATACACGGTGTTTTTAATGAAATGAAGGGGAAGCGTTTATTGAGTGTACATGTATGACGACGCGTATCCGTTATATGACGTTATTTAGGTGCGGCGACTATCCTAATTGCATGCACTACGTATAAAATTCGATATTTTGAAAAGTATGAATCATTATAATTTGAATTTACCGGGATTGATTTGTAATAAATATAGCTTCGATCATGTATATGTTTGTTGATTTACGACTACTATTTTATCGAAGTTGTGACATTACTTTGGGATCAACCCTCGTATTAGGTATGGGTATTTTTTTTTTATTAAAAGAAAAATAAGTCACGTCAGGTGCCTGTGGGTATATATGCTTGAACTTTTATAAGTGGGTAATGATGGATTTTAGCGAAAATTTCCAAAACATAATGTGTAAAATAAAATGAAAAAATGTAAAGTACTATTTAATAAAAAGAAAATTTAAAATCTCAATTTTGTTTCAAAACATGCGATTTTGATTTTTAGAGTTTACAAAACCATTCCCCCACGGCGAAATCAAGTTTTTTGACATTATAAACCATTTCTTTTTTGATAGCTCTATCTTGTCAATAAAAAAAGTTTGTGAATTTTGAAATTATACATACCTAAACAGATACTAGCATGTCATCTTTGTTTTATTTTATTAAATAATTGATTGAAATTAATGTTTTACATCTCATTCAAGAACTTTTCATACATATTAATTTTTCATTTTTTACATGTCAATGTTTTTGAATAATTCCTCCTCACAAGAATACCAAAATAAATCTGTAATGAAATATAAAAAAAATAAAATAAAAAAAAAAATCAAATGCAATTGCTTAGCAGAGACATTTATTTGATTATATATACTGTTGAAGTGGAATACATTACAGTGTTGTTGTTTTTTTTAATTTTCACTTAACAAATTCACGATTGAAGAGTATTAAATACTGAACTTCAAGATACGTAAGTTGCAAATGAGAGCTGTATATCAAATCAATTTAAAGACTTAAAATTAATATATAATAATGTAGATTAGTAAATATAGTTGCTAAATTATAAATCAATTTTAGATTCCAGACAAAAGACCAAGTTTGAATTTTGTAAAGTTTTTTTAAGAATACTGGGCCTTGTAGAACTGAAGATATCTAATAGAACTTTGGTCTCCATTTATATACTTGTTGAAATAATTGCATGTTTGATAGTACACTTGATAATATTTATTTTTCATAAAAGACATTTTTCCCTGATTTCAAGAGTATTACATTAATATCCTTATTTTCAAAATTATACTGGTCACTCATACTGGGATCCGCCCCTCGCCTGAATTTCGAAATGACGAATCGAGTTGTTCGCCCTTTTGTTTATGCCGGATGTTTACATTTTTATAGGGTCTACGTACATACGTTTTCATCAGTTCATTCATAAGAACAAATTTTGATACGTTTTTCATCGATAAATTCATTCAAAATAGCGAGAGCTAACATTCTATGAGGCGACTGTATGCATTGGTTTTTCTTATTCTAAACCATTTCAGCTAAATAGCTGTATATCTGTGAGTGGACTATATATAAATATTACACATACTGAATGATACAGGACTGCCTTATAAGGATATATGTGTCCACTCGAATGAGTAGGCCTATTGTTCACACTAACCTGTTACTGTAAGACATTTCAACAACATTAAGGCTGTTCGGTGAATATATTGGTAAGTTTAAATTGAAGATATATGCAATAATTATTTAGCCTATGTTTGTCGAATTTTAGGTAAATATAATATGAAACTGAATGTTAAATTTTGATATATGCACTTAATCTACACTGCAGTTACTTTTAAATAAATTCAAAATAATGTCCGTGAACTTATATCGGGCTATGATATTTTCATGAGCAAATTAACTACCTATATGTGCTATGATCTTTTACAAGAAGTGACAGGGCATGTCTTTAGCGGACTTTCTGCGGGGGAATCTACCTACCGTACCAGATGACAACCCCGGGGACGAGAACCCCGGTAAGGTTAGCCTCCCCATCAAATGGAAGTCCACCTGCGTCACCATCCCTGAGGACGAGCACACCATTTTTGCCGCTGTGCGATATAACGACTGTCAGAGGGTCGAACAAATACTACGACAGAGCGATATCAGCGCCAATATAGTACACAGAGGTGAGTATAGCTTAAATAATTCATGTTTTATATATTACAGTATTTGAGAGAAAAGAAAAGATTTTTGGTTGTTTTGTAAGATTACTTGAGGAAAAAAAAACAATATACGTATACAGAGTAATCTACATCGATTTTTTTGTTAAATTTTTTACAAAAAAACGCAGGATATTCTACACATATTGTTTTATAAGAGTGTTTAAAAAACAACAATTTGAATAGTATGATTGAAACTTGTAGATTTGTATTCTAATTTCTGTGTTTTAGCATCACAATGTTCACTGAAAAAAAGTAGGGTACAGAAAAGTGTGGCTATGCAGTTGAATGAATATACCCCGCTACACATTGCCTGCTTACATTCTAATATAGAGGTTAGTGTATTTGAATAAAATTAATCTGAGACTTGTCTAAAGCAATGCCTCACACATATTAAATTACCTGCAACTTTCTATTAGGTTATTAGGCTACTACTGAACCATGACGCCGACGTTAACGTTAAAGATTCGACCAATCGAACACCACTTCACTACGCTACACTCGCTAATCGTTCAGATGTTGTTAATCTCTGTATAGAAAATGGTAGGTACATCAAAATCTGCAGAAATTGTTATATGTTTTAGATATGTAAAGAAGATGGGTAAACAAAACAAGAAATCTGCCCATGGTTCGACAAAATTACATTTCAATAATAAAAAAGAAATTCTGTGTTGTTTCAGTTTACCTTTAATGTATTCTATTATAATAGGGTCTATATCCAAAAAAAGTAAAATACGAGAGGTGATCAGAAAGTTGAATAACTTCAATAAAAGAAACAATATTTGGTTTCAGTGTTGATTATATTTTAAATCAGTCCTTTCCGATTTTAATGCACATCTTTCACCGTTCTTCTCATGCGCAAATCACGTGATATAGGCGGTCACATGACCCACTCCGTAGCGTTCTGTCACAAAAGCTGAAAGATTTTTCTGAGTTTTATATTTCTTTCCATGTAAGTTATTTTTTTTTAACAAGAACAGTTCATTTGTCAGAAATGGTCAAATCTCGGAAACAGAAAGGGTGGATGAGAATATCCTTTCCAAAAATAAGCATGGCGACCATCAAAACCCAAATCTTCTGTCTCGGAAGATACAGTTTTTCAAGGTGAATAGAGAATAGTTGCCTCCTTTTCAAAATATCCATAATGATTACGTTTAAAATCTAAAGTAAACGATATCTATGGTATTTTCAACTATTTTTCAAAGTGTAAATTGGAGGTCTTTGATAGCAAATTGCTTAATTAAAAACGCATGTCTTTTCAAACTTCCTTTAACTGAGCAACATACAAGTATCATTTTTAATCATCTGCCTACCTTCACTAAAACAATCAATCCAATCATTGATTGAATTTATAGGAAGTCATTTGTATTAATGAACTGTGTACAAATTATCATACATGTACGCTACTTCAAAGGGATTTTCTAAGATATACCGTAAATTTACCAGTCGTTTGTTGAATGAGTTCGACTGATACAACCATTTTTCGTCACAAGTGACCTACATAGTGACGTCATTTTCACAGTGTGACATCACAGACAATGAGCAAAACTTTATTCAGCATATGCTATTTTATAGAACTTGTGTATGGCTATATGTGCAGGGCGGTAGAAACCGGGGGGGGGGGGGGGGGGGGCCCCGGGCCCCCCCCCCACTTTTTTTCCCAACCTTACTCTTATACTATAGGAAATATTAATTGAAAGCCTGGTTGCCCCCCCCCCCCCACTTTTAGTGATGTACCGAAAATGTAGTATTAGAATTGGTACTAAAAGTAGTTGACACTGAGAAAAAGTTTACCTACACCCCCCACCCCCCCCACCCCCCCCACCCCGAAATAGGATTTTCGACTTTGGGCAACTTTTCCCTTTCTTTTTTTTTCGTTTTTCTTTTTTTTTTTTTTTTTTTTTTGCTGGTCAACTTTTTCAGGTAAGTAAAAAAAAAATTTTCTCTGGCTGGCCCCCCCCACTTTCAAAAACGATGCTACGCCACTGATGTGTGTACCAAATTATTTTCTAATCTGAATTGTGGTTTAGTAGATATAGAGGTACTTCGCGAACTTTTTGATCACCACTCGTAGCCTTGCAACAATCTCACAGCCAAACCACACAATTTGGTGATTTTTTGTTAAATGTTCGAAGTTTTCTTACTGCAGAGTTTCTGCAGACATTTTCAAGAGTATTTAACATATTACACAATTTGATTTCTACATTACACCTCCTTGAAAGAAATACTGGAAAAAATATTGTTGTAGCTCTTTGGTGGTTAGTATCCTTAATGATCACTGATACTCGGGGTTTTTTATCACCAAAGTTAAAATCCCCAAAAATTCTTAGCTTTTTAAATAAAAGCTCTGACTCTAACACTTATTTCACGTAATAAATTTGATTTTAGCACTCTTTGTTTTTGTCTATCTTCTTTGGCAAAACTCAAATTTAAAAGTTTGTAAAGTGAAAGTTTCGCATCCGTAGGAGCTGACGTTAACCACCAAACGTCCAGTGGGAAGACCGCCTTAATGTACGCGGTACAGGAGAAGAACCTGGCTATAGTACAGGCTATAGTGGATGCTGGGGCCGACGTCAGCCTGAAAGATGTCAAGGGAGGGACAGCTCTGGAGATTTGTCTGTTATCAGGGGGAAGGACGGCTAACACCGACATTGTCAAGGCACTTCTGCAGGGTAGGTATAACTACTTAATTTGAGATAAAATTCATAACAAGTCAAAGCAGGTATTACAATGCTTATCCAAAGATCTGCATGCCTTGCATTGACTCTTTTGTCCATGAAAGACCCCAACCATATTTTTGACAATTTTCAAGAAATGAAAGATTGGGGTTTATTTTTTTACCTTTAAGCTTTTTACCTTTTGTGTCCAGAAGAGTGGAAATATTCATTGGCTTAAAAAAATAATTAAAGCATGAATGACTTTGATATGACTTTGTTTTCTCTTTAAGCTGGCAGTGACCCAAACGCAGAAAACCTTTATAAAGCCACACCTCTGATGTTAGCGGCTGGCACTGGGCAGTTAGAAGTTATTAACCTATTGCTAGATGCGGGCGCCGATATAAACCATGTATGTCAGACGTACACTATTTAAAAATATATGTACATGTATATATTAAGGAACCTAAATGGGATGTAACTAGTACTTTTTGGTTTAGAAATACGATTTGTGGTCTTATGCAAAAAGGACAAGATAGGGTAAGACCAGTATTTGGCCCCCATATTGGGCTGTCTTTCAGAATGATCCAACAGTTTTTCCACAAAAACCTGTTGTCACCCCTGCCACAAAATGAGTATTGGTTCTAAGATTAAGAATATACACAGGTCACAGTGACGTCAGGAAATAGATCAATTTTCGAAATTTCTTATTTTTATGCAAATTTTTATCAATTTTACAGCACATTTTGTTTCGGAAAACATAGAGTGCACGCATGCCTATCTACCAAATTTTTATATTTTATACACAAATATCATATACAGATTATGTGTAAAAATCTTAGATAGGCAAACTTTTGCTCTGTTTTTCGAAAAGAAAAGTATCTCAAATATGATTGAATTCTACCAGAATTGGGAACATTCTGGAAAATAACCTACTTTTGCACCCTCTAGTGGCTTCCTTTTAAGCTTTGAATCTAAATTAGTGCTTGTTTTAAAGTAAGCATCATTTTAACTTCTTAACTATACAAACTATCACAATTTTACCAGAGTTCTGATTTTTACATCAAATATGGGGCAAGATTCGGCCGTTACCCTTTATTGTCCTTTATACATTATCCCTGTGCGTGTCTTTGTGTTTATATTTGCGGGCCTGCATTGTCGCATAATTTTCCTTTTAATTCATGATGCTATTTCATTGTGAAGATTTGTAGTTTTTGTCAATAAACAGTACTTACTCTCTTATGCTTGCTACCCCTTTTGGGGCATAGGCCGCTGACAAGATTCCTCCAGGCCCCTCTATCCTGAGCAATGCTTTCTATCCCTTTCAAGTTCTTGCCCGATCTTTTGACGTCTGCCTCCAAATATTTCTGCCAGGTGTTCTTTGGTCTGTCTCTTCTACGTTTGCCTTTGGGGTTCCATGATAGGGTTTGCTTTGTTATGTTATTGTAGGCCTTGCGTAGGGTATGTCCTATCCACCTCCACCTTCTCTACATTATTTCTTCTTCTATAGGGGCTTGGATTGTTCTTTGCCACAAATCGATGTTGCTGATATTGTCGGACCATCTTATCTGTAAGATGCGTATCAGACAAGAATTGATTAATGTCTGCATCCTGTTTGTTGTGGTGACAGGTCATCCTTCATGCCCTAGTACCATAGAGGAGTACAGCCTTAACGTTGCTGTTTAAAAGCCCAACTTTGGTGCTTGTTGTTATTCTCTTGATCTTACAGATATTTCAAGTTGCAGGAATGGTACCCTTGCCTTTCCTATTCTTGCCTTTATATCAGCTTCCTCCTTGTTGGTCCACTGTACTGCCAAAAAAAGGTGAATCGTTCTACTTCCTCTACTTCTTTTCCTTCTATATTTAATGAAGCGTGTGATGATGTGTTTGCGAATTATGTGATGCCAACAAACAATGCAAGGAATATAATCCTGTACCAACGGAGACAAAGTCAAGCTAGTAGATTAATAACTTGAGAAAAGCCCGTTTTTTAGCTCTTTTGATCTGGATGTTGCATTTTCTCATCTTAAAAAAATGTAAGTGGTTGTTAGTATAATCTTCTGAATCGTCTGCTTGCATATTTTGACTTCTTTTTCTGGTGTTACGGCTTTAAATCTCAGCAAAAATAACTCGAATTTCGGAAATTTGAGTAGGTAAAAATTCTATTTGATAGAAATAGCATCTTGGAAGCTTTGTTCGAAATCGCTAATTTTGCTAACGTTTTTTTATACCCCCCGCTTGAAAAGCGGGAGGGTATATAAATCGTTAATTCCTTCTGTAATTTGTCCGTCCTTCCGTCTGTTACGCTTTTATTATCCGCAACTCCTCTCATACCAATGAAGGAAATTTCATGAAACTTTCACAGATTCTTAATTACATATTGCCATTGTGCACCTCCTATTTTACTTTTTGATCTGACATGTATTTTTGATTTTCCAGAGCAAAACATGTACACTGCCATTCTATTCATATGGCAGGCGGGGGGAATCATTTAGTGAGCTCATTGCTCACAGTACCTCTAGTTTTAAATCCAAGTACTTTTAATTTGTGGTCACTTATTATGATAGGAAGACAACAAGGGTAAAACTGCCTTTAACATTTGTTGTGAACACACTCGTATGCCGAAGGCGGGACGTCTGCTGATATCCCGAGGCGCGGACATCAACCATAGGGATCACGCGGGTAAGTTATGGAAACCAGTGCCGAGTTTTACTAAAGGTTGTAATTTATTCGTAGACGTAGACTTTACGACTGAATTAACATGTGTGAAAATCGGTGTAAGTTACGGCTTCGTCTAACGCTTACGTCTATGTTTTGACTTAACGACCTTTAGTAAAAACTCGGCACAGCTAGGTGTGTAAGTCAAAATATAGAAACGGGAGCATGTTCTATTGAGCTTGATTTATTGATATCAAACCCAAGTGAATATTGTATTTATATCCACTGAACTATTGGGCTTGGTGTTTTTATATCAAACACATCATATTATGGATATCAAATAAAGGAGCATGAATTTTTATAAAAAACACGAAAGCATGAAGTTTATATTGTATAAAATAATAGAAATAAAACAAAGAGCATGATGTATTGATATCAAACTTATAAGCAGGAACAAAAATTATAGACCCAAAAAAGTTGTAGATAGTATTTATGTCAAACCATGAGGCATGTAGTTTTGATGTGCACCTAAGAGCATGTTGCATAAATTGTTAACCCCAAATCCTAGAATTTTAACTACTAGTATGTAATTTTCAAAAAGCAATTCTGTGATTTATATTTTTTTCTTTTTTGTGATTAAAGTATGAAATTAAATGTTCAAACCCTCAGTCCAAATCAATTTATCATATTCAAAATCACATAACTTTAAACAATTTTAGATATATGTAATAGTCAAAGCATGTGTTTTTTTTTTTTATTGAAGTCTATGTTTATAACATTTATTGATCAAACAGGGAAGACTTCGTTGGAGAAGGCCTTACAGTACAATAAGATTGGTACCGTCATGTTCCTGTTACAAGCTGATTGTCTCAGAAGTTCAAACCTCATCAAATCGGAAAAGATCCAGGAACTGTGCAAAATGTTTCCACCGCTTACATTATTTCTAGAACACGAGTTTCACCAACCATGGAGTCTGTTAAGACTGTGTAGATTTAACATTAGAAACGCAATTGAGCCCCAAGAGCTGAAGAATATACCCAATAAATTGTTGTTACCAAGGACTCTTCTGCAATTTTTGACTTTCGGTGACTTGCTTTAACATCATGAATTAATTTATTAGCACTAATTCTTGCTGCTTTTACAAATGACAAAGGAAAGATAGTGAAGGAGATGAAAGAATGTGTCATAGCATAATGTAGAGAAAGGAAAATAATTTAAAGATATCATAATATAGATATGAACATGTTAAAAAATAAAGACTTTACTTATTGTATTATTACTTGTTGTGAACTTGTGAATACATGAGAAAATATTGAACAAATGTTGTATTTGGTGTAAGCATATTTTTTGTTAAATACGTGTACATGTCTGTTGAAATAAATTAGAGACAAATCATTATTGCTGTTTTAAAACAAATTTGTTCTTGACGAATCAGATTCAACTAATTTACATGAAAGTATACATATATATTCATTATTTTAAAATAGTATGAACATAAGGACACAGTTTTGACTACAATGTATCAACTATATAGCCAAATAATCAAAGCTTATTATGTATCTAGATGAAGGATGTATTAAATTTTATTTCATAATTTATTTGTATCTCTAAAGTCTAATCTGTAAAGCTACTTAGATTCTAATTTTTTCTGTAGACCTTTTTTTCAATTTGTGAATACCGGGTATATATGAAGTCTAAAATTGAAAACACTTTAAACAAGATATGTTTGTGAAACACTGATGCCCCCGTAGGGCAACATAGCAAAGGTTAAACTTTCTCAAATACAAATCAAATATATTGGTACCCAAAGTATGGTCTTCTCCCAAGAAATACAATTGTGAAATATACCTTTTCAAAAGTTATGGCCAAGGTTAAAGTTTTTAGGGGTAGGTCACACTCCATGGTCAAAGTTATTGGTTTCCTGAGAAATGTCTAGTCACAAGGATTACATACGTGAAGTATGAAGACCTAGCTCTAACTGTTCGAAAGTTATGGACAAGGTTCTTTTTTTTTTAAAGTTGGTCAATCTCCAAGGTCAAAAGGTCAACGTTTTTGGTATCCACTGAAAGGTCTTGTCACAAAAATACATGTGTGAAGTTAGTCTGAAATATCTGACGTTTTCCGGGCTTACGATTTTGATATTTTACGTGCCAGGAAAATCCGTTTTCCTGGTACCCAAAATATCAAAATCGTAAAAAAAAAAAGCCTGGAAAACGTCAGATATTTCGGACTAGTGTGAAGTATGAAAGTCCTAGCACCAGTCGTTCAAAAGTCATGGCCAAAGTATAAATATATTTTGTGTTAATGTGTTAATTTCCAAGGTATATATATAAAAAGTATATAAAATTATATATATATATATATATATATATATATCTTGTCACAAGGAATACACCTGTGAAATATGAAAGCCAGAGCTCGACCCAGTCAGAAGTTATGGGCAAGGTTCAAGTTTTTGCACATTTGAATTTGGATTTTATATATATATATATATATATAATATAAAAAAAACATATATATATATATATATATATATATATATATATATATATATATATACCTCCGATTCTTCGATTATTGGGACATAGAAAAGATACTATGGAAGGAAGGGAGATATTTTGTTTACCTACAGTGCTTACATTTAGTTGTCTAGTTAGCTGCTGCAAGTCCCTAAAATAAGAAGGGTATCGTTATTGCGAAATCTGTTGTCATGTTATAAAAAGAGTTTTGTTTTAATCAAATCGTACCTCTTTCCTGTCCATCCATTCCAATCACATTAATATAATTTTAAAAATTCCCATTTCTTGCTATTAAAAAACGGACATTATACTGTGCACAATATTTTTTTAAATAAGTACCAGGTATAATTTTTTTTTAAGACTTAAATAACACTTATAAAAATACATGCAGCATCCAGGAACTCAGCCCCTTTGTGTATACCTCGCTAGTAAAATTAATCATTGGCGTGGGCAACTTTTTTCTTTCTTTTTCTCGTTTTTAGGAGGATAATAAAGGTAAAACAGCATTCCACATTTCCTGTGAACACACCAGATCTATCCAGATAAAAACAAGTCGTCTGCTGCTCTCTAGGGGAGCAGACGTTAATCACAAGGATAGAGCAGGTTTGACCAAATTTTCTTTTAGAAAGGGAGGAGGGTGGATCGCGCTAAATAAATCTTGAATATGTTTCCTATGGTTATTATAATTATTTTATTAAAAATGTAATGTTTTTAGGGAAAACGCAATTAGATCTAGCTACGCAGTACAATAAACTTGGAACTATGATGTTTTTGTTGCAAGTGGACTGTTTGAGGAATCCAGACTTCATGCAAGATCTGAAGATTCAGGAAATCTGTAAGGCCTTTCCACAATTAAACGTGTTTCTAAAACACGAGTTTCAACAGCCATGGAGTTTACTGAGGCTATGTAGATTTACTATCAGAAACTCAGTTACACCGACAAAGCTAAAGGATGTGTCTCGTATCCCAGATCTTCCCCGGACTCTTCTGAACTATTTAACATTCTCCGATACAGATTTCACTTAAACTTCATTTTGTGTAATTCATAAAATTATATACATATAATTATGTACATTTATTATACTTGTACTGAATTTTTCCTATCTATATAAATATATATAAATTATAGGTAGTGAAATGTGAATAATTCCCTTAATTGAAATCACTGTGAATGTACTAATCCCCGTGCGTTTATCTTATGAGCTAATCGATCCCTGCTTTGGAAACTAATTCACGGTTATCTGTAATTCTCTAGATTCTACTTTTTTTTATCGGTATAATATGTTAATGGACTAATCCCCGTGCGTTTGTCAAGTGAGTTAATCCCCACTCTGAAAGCTAATTATCCGTCTTTCTAAATTCTCTCTTTTTTAAAAACTTTTGTATCGGTATAATAAAACAGTTAAGAAGTATATCATTGAGGGAGTTCGGATGATTCCAGTTCCCCTAGAGCAGGACTATTTCCCGAGGCGCAGCCGAGGGAAATAGACCTGGTCGTAGGGAATTGGAATCTTGCGAACTCCCTCAATGATATATTCTGACTGTATAGTACATCTTTCCTTCTTCTATTCCTTACATGTTTATAATATAAAGTAATTATGCACAATTTTAAGTAAAATATGTACATCGATTGTATCATTAATTACCGGTATATCAATATCAAACATGAATGTTTCTCAAGTATAGCACAATACACGGGCAAAGTCGCACCTAAATTCTATATCAAATTCACATGAAATTCGTGTGATTTATGAGAATGAGAAAGAGACGAAAAATCATGCAAAGAAAGTTCTAACAAAAAAAATGTAAATATCATACACATCAATTCACATGATATTCGCATGATTTTTATGCACCTGTAAACGAAGTTTCGGGGGTATATAGTTTTTGTCGTATCCGTCCGTCTAGCTGTCTGTCTGTCTGTCTCTCTGTCTGGCTGTCTAGCTGTCTGTTTGTCCGCAAAAACTTTAACCTTACCCATAACTTTTGATTTGGGGGAGCCATGACTTTCATATTTCACATGTGTATTCCTTGTGACAAGACCTTTCTTTGAGTACCACCAAATTTGACCTTTTGTCCTTGACCTTGGAGTTTGACCCACTTTTACATGAAAAGTTTAAACTTTTACTTTTGAGCAGCAGAAACCAGGACATTTGTACTTCACATATGTATTCTTTGTTAAAAGACCTTTCATTGGATACAACAACCTTGACCCTTTGACCTTCACCTTGTAGATTTCCGTTCCTGTGAAAAAAATTTAACCTTGGCCATAACTTTTGAACGGTAAGGGATAGGGCTTTAATACTTCAAACATGTCATCCTTGTGAGAAGACCCTTTATTGGATACCAAGCAGTTTGACCCTTTGACCTTGACCTTTGAGTTTCACCTACTTTAAAAAGGCAAACCTTGACCATAACTTTTAAAGGGTAGGGCTAGTGCTTTCATACTTTACATATCTAATCCTTGTGACAAGACCTTTCATTTTTTAACAAGAACTTTGACCCTTTGACCTTGACCTTGGAGTTTGACCTACTTTAAAAAAAATTAACCTTGGCCATAACTTCTGAACGGTTGGGGCTAGGGCTTCCATACTCTACATAAGTATTCTATGTGGCAAGACCTTTCATTGGATATCAATTACCTTGACCTTTTGACCTTGACTTTGGAGATTTTTGTACTTATTGAAAAAGCTTGTGACATCGGCCTACTTTCAAATTTCACAATTGTTTTCCAGTGAAAATCCCCTACTTTTTGGTACCAATTGATTAAATTTGCATTTAAGAAAAGTTTAATCTTTGCTATTTTGCCATACGGGGGCATCAGTGTTTCACAAAAACATCTTGTTAAAAATATTTAAGCATTGAATTCATATTTTGGAATGTCTTCGGTCCTATAACAAACCTGGCCGTGCCGACAAATTGAATACCGCGCGTTAGCGCGGTATGATAATTTCTCGGCACGGCCAGGTGTGTTATAGAACCGAAGACATCCCAAAATATGAATTCAGTGCTTTTATTTACATTCTCTAATTTTCCTTTATCACAATTGTTTATTTTGTTCATGTCTATTGTTTAATATACGGTATTGGTGTGCTTAATAAATGTAATAGCCATCCGTGACGTTGGAAAGCCGTTTGTGACGTTGGAAAGTTAAATAACGCAAATAAACACTGCGAGGAAAAAAATGACAAATTAATTTTTTATGCACATTTGTTGTATTTTATGTGAATTTTAAAAGGGTATTTTTTTAAAGAAATGAAATTGAGTCAAAACAGTATACATTTTGGTGTTCCTAATATTGAAAATGCATGTAAATCATATACTGTGTATTCTACCGCGCTGTGACAATGTTTCGCGTGTGTTATAGAGATTTGAACGTCGTGGATTTCTAATGAATTTCATAAAGAAAATTACACTGAATGTAAATATTCTAACATGATTTTTGCATTACTTGTATCTGCAAATAAAAAGAAATTCATCGGAATATAATGTGAGTCACTTTTCCCCGAAAGGACAAGAATTGTTATGTTATTTAAGCAATGTATTCATATTTTTGGATGTCTTCGGTCCTATAACACACCTGGCCGTGCCGACAAATTGAATACCGCGCGTTAGCGCGGTATGATAATTTGTCGGCACGGCCAGGTGTGTTATAGGACCGAGGCATTCAAAAATATGAATTCAATGCTTATATTTACTTTCTCTAATTTTCCTTCTTCATAATTGCTTATTTCGTTCATCTTAAATGTGAATTTAGCGCCCTTAAAAACTGCCGTGGTTAATAGATGTTAGAGCCGTTTGTGACGTTAAATGACGTTGCAAAGTTAAATAACGCAAACAAACATTGTGAAGAAAAAAAGTGACAAATTAATTCTTAACGCACATTACGTTAATTTTTACGTTAATTTTTCAGGGTTATAGTTTTTCATTAAATTGAAATAAAACATTTTACATTTTGGTGTCCCTAGAGTATTGAAAATGCTTATAGTTCCTGCTGTGTATTCTAACGCGCGGTGACAAGGTTTCGCGTGTGTGAACGTCGTGGATTTCTAATGGATTTCATTCTTTGAATTTGTTATAACGATTTTAATCTGTTAACAAATTTGTTGAATTCATTTTTGCAAAAAAACGACGGCATCTTAACATCCAGACATGTCTTAAACTTATTAGAACCCGACACTCTTAATGAAGCATTTGGTCAGTAGCTTATTTGTTAAATTAATTAAGAGTGTTTCGGCAGTATTAATAGCACATGTCATTTTGTAATTGTGATACGGCCTGCCATCATCAGGGGTCTACCGTATGCAAAAATCAATCAATCAATTTTTTTGAACTTCATTTGATTTTATTTTGGATCTAATGATAAGATCGCCTATATTCTTGTGTTTGCTGTATGCCACCATAGGGGGTGTTGTGAATAATTCTTTGCATACATCATCATCAAGTATGTAACTCCAATATTTCATAAGTCGTTTCCTTAACCCCTTTATACATGGGTTAAACTTGGTGACCAAAACGTTTGGTACAGCCTTTTTGTTGTTTTTCTTTTATTTTTTAAGAAGATCCATTCTATTTGCAGAAATAGTTTCTTGCATAATAGGTTCAATTTTTGAATGTTTATAACCTTTTTTCTCGAGATGAGTTTTGAAGTCTCTAAAGATAACTTCCAGTACAGCTTGATCACTAGTATTTCTCAGATGTCTGGTACATTCTCCTTTAATCAGGCCCTTGAAAACTGATGGGCTATGAGCACTTTGCCTGTGCAAGTATTGGAAGCTGTTAGTAGGTTTAATATACGAGCGAATGTCTAATCGCTGGCTATCTAGGAATCTTGTTCCTTTGTAAATAGTAGTGTCTAAGAAGTTGACACTGGTGTGAGATACTTCATAAGTAAATCTCAAATATTTATAACAGGAATTCCCAATGTCAAAAAATTCTTTAATATCATCCGGGCTTCCATTAAATAGGATAAAGCCGTCATCTCTAAATCTGCCGTGATAAATAAGTTTGTCGGCATGTTGAAATTTAGATATTACATCATCAGTGATGTCTTTCATACGTATACCTGTAACTTCTGGTGACGGGCGTGCCCCCATCGCCTGTAATTTGTTTGTAGTATAGCCCGTTGAACTCGAAAAAATTATTTTCAAGTATACATCTGAGAAAGAAGATAAGGTCAGAACTGCAAGGTTGAGGTAATTCCAGATTAGAATTGTCTGCTAAATATGCTTTCTCGACAGAATGTAGCAATTCATCAAATTCCATGTTGGTGTACATGCTGGTCACATCATAAGTAACCAGGATGACATTTTCACATCGGACACATTGTCTGATTATGAAAAATTAATTTTGACGAGAGGGCCCTCTCCAAAGTCACAACATGCAAGAAATATACTCATTCGTTTATCAATGAGCTTGCTGAAAAATTGAAAATAGATACTTGTCTCATGATCCTAATGAGAACATTGCGATGCCTCTTTTTCGCTTTAAAAGCGGTTGAATTTTGAACCAGATTTATAATGACTCCATATTACGTACTTTGACAATACAAAACTTGAAATGTCATCACTGAAAGTCGGAGAGAAATTTGAAAACTCAGATTTGCTTTATAAAAAAACATTGATGAAACTTAATAAATACAAAAATTTCATCTAAAAAAAGCTGACTAAATGATGTCACTGAATGAAACACAGTAAAGAGTCGTATAAACGGCACTTAAATTCAAAATATAACTGCT
Organism: Saccostrea cuccullata; assembly: GCF_032062105.1. Classification (NCBI taxonomy): domain Eukaryota; kingdom Metazoa; phylum Mollusca; class Bivalvia; order Ostreida; family Ostreidae; genus Saccostrea; species Saccostrea cuccullata. Next base: position 205,952 of record NW_026926398.1, read on the forward strand.
GAATTCAGTATCCCAGATCAAAACATCTTGATGAACACATGGCTGAAATGAATGCAAAGGGTGTCTTTGCCTATATTACTTATAGTTTTCTGCAATTAGCAGATAACACGAGGAAGGAGAGATTATATCTACTCCATAAAATATACAAAAAGTAAAAGATGCTGCAAATTACCTTTATTTCTCAAGGAAGGCCTATTACATTTCAAAAAGGCACTTACTGAAATGTAGTCAATTATATTGATTATAATTTTAATCATTTATTGTGCATTCAAAACTTGAGCACAAACTTGATGGATATCTCAGACTTCACATTGAAGAATGAACTTCTGCGACCACACAAGGAGAACTTGCTGGTCAGCTGTGATGTAACATCACTTTACATAAATGTGCAATTGGAGAAGCTTATGGCTGCTGTTGATACGGCTTTTAGGGAAATTCTCAGTCTAAGCCGAGCCCACAGCAGACCAAACTTATTTACTCAGATTTAATATATTTGAATGTGCAAATATATATACAAACAAATAATTGAATATGCGATGGATGGGTTCTAAGTCAGGAACCCCATTCTGTATGCGATATTCGCTAATAAAACCGATGTATAAAATTATTAAAATACCAGCATATTCTAAGAAATATTAGGATTGCAACACAATTCTTTAAGAATAACCTATTGTGTCATTAAACACATTAAAAATCTGAGTGATTGCTCCTCCCCTGACTAATTTAATAATCTGTATAACAGATGTGCAAATAGGCTCCTGATGATGGCGGATTTGCAGCTAATTAATATACTATCAAAATCTTAAACCTCGTATATATCACACCGCCGAAACACTAGATTAGTGTCGAGTCAAGTGATTTGAGGTACGTGGCTGATGAGAGTCACTTTCTTTGAAAACGATTTTAATCTGTTAACAAATTTGTTGAATTCATTTTAACGAATTCTTTAATTTGTTATAACGAATTAAATTCGTTAAAAAAAGTTTATTGAAGTTCATTGCCCATCCCCCTGTTGTTGCAATAAAGCCAAATAAGGATAATGGGGGTAGTTTGTTATTTAAATCTAGATCCGGTACTGAAAGAAGTTGCTAATATACAGTTATTTGGCCAGTTCCGAATAAGAAACCGATTCGACGGTGCTACAAATATATTTGGAATTATTTCAAAATCTAAGTGTTTTGTCAAGGTAGTTCGATGACTTGTGGAATTAAATACTGTTTCATAAAAGTTCAACCTTACCTCAAAAAAATTTATTTCGCAAGTTACCGTAGGTGTCCATTTTACCAGTTACGAATAAGCCGACGGGTTCCGGATACCCTAGAGATTCTTATTCAATTCAACCCTAAATTTAAAAATATACGTCCCAGACGTTATCCATTTGCATGCCTAAGAAAAGTTAAATTAATTGCTTACCAATAAATTATTTGTATTTCCAAAGGTTGAAGAGAAACTAGAGGTACTGTGGGCACTGAGCTCATTTTAATGATACCCCACGCCTCCTTTATGATTATTTAGGACAAAGTCCATGTTTTACTCTGGGAGACCCGAAATAAATGTCAGATCAAAAAGTAAAGTAATAGGTCACAATGTCACAATGCATTAAAGAATATGTGAAAGTATCATTAAATCTTATTCGGTGGTATAAGAGGAATTGCGGACAAGAGATGGATATACCTTTCAATATTACACAGAATGGCAGTATCTATGTTTTTCTCAGGGAGCCCAAATTATGTACCGGATCCAAAAATAAAATAGGTGCTCTTTGGCACTGTTAAAAAAAGATTCTGTGAAAGACTCATTAAATTCTGTGAAGCCTCATTAAACTTCATTCAGTGGTAGAAGAGGGGTTGAGGATAAGAAATGGATACCCCAGATCATATCAGACGGACGGACGTACATCTAGACGGACGGACGGACGGACGTACAGACGGACGGATGGATGGACAAACATCCCATGACTATATACCGCTTCTTCCTGTTTTTCAAGCGGGGGTAGAATAAGTCACGTTTACAATGAAGAAAACATCGAAGAGTGAATTTATAATAGTGTTTAAAATGGGTATTCGGAACTGGTAAAATAAGAGCACGAAAATATTTCGATATCTTCCAGTGTTCTAAATATTTATTTTTTACATGTTTTTAGTATATGTTAGAGTACATATCAAAATTACTTTTGATACCTAGAACGTTGTTTAATGTGAAAAATTTATGCATCTACAGAGGTTTTTCTGGGGTGTTGCTAAAACGCGGAACGGAAAACGGAACGGAAAGCGGAACGGAACGGAAAACGGAATGTATTATTTTGGATTAAATCACTTAAAATACACAGATTTTATCATAAATGATCTATTTTGTACATATTCAATCCACCACTATTAAAAACAAGTTGATTTTGTCATGCTCAGTCTCTTATTTACGAAAATCGCTAACATAACAGTCACCTAGAATCGAATTTGAAAAGGGGGGATAAACGAACTTGAAAAGAATTTGACAAGCAAAAACACAAAAAGAAGACAATTGTTTGGTTCGGGAGGGGGGGGGGGATAAAACACAAAAAGAAAACAATTGTTTGAGTCGGGTAGGGAATAAGTTCCAACTCCAACATCTTTCAGTACATTTTTTTTTACACTAACTTTAATACTACCATGGACCTATATACTAACTTAGTATACATATAGGTCCCTGATACTACATTAGTTACATTCACAAAAAGTATGAAGATGTTCAACTTGACCGAACATTTCCGTAGTAAATAGGTTTTGACTGGGGGGGGGGGGGTATTTGATATCTAGATGAACAATGGAAAGAGAAATAAAATGTAAAAATAGAATTATTAAGATTACGTTTATGGCAAACCTTTACGGCAAGCTCGAATAAACATCTCTTATACACACTGGTTATTAAAATTTATTCAAAAGAGAGTCGCTTTCTATATATTTAAATTCTGGATAGACAAAGTTGGAAAACTTTCATGTGGTAGATATAATACAGAATCTTTGCATTCAATGAAGTTAAATTTTTTGTGTATTTTTGGGAGGGGTGTATATGAATGACCCCGTAAAAATGAGTTTGTTCTCCCGCTCAACGGAAAGATCTGAGAAGTTGTAACAGGAAGCTCCCTTTTTGTGTCCAACATATATAAAATGTTTAATAGATCAATTTTTAATGTTGCTGTGTACTTGACAGACCCAAAACTGCCACTCCCCCTTTCATGATTCGCGAATTCGACACTGCGTGTATAATCTGAATATCATAAGTACTTTCTACAGACATTGACACTGGAAACAAATTGAAAGGGGGGGGGCAGGGGGGTCAGTAAAAAAATTCCAACATATAACAAATTTGACAAGCCAAAATAAGGGGCATATGTCCTTTGCCCAAACACGAAAATCCTATTTCGTGTGTGTGTGTTGGGGGGGGGGGGGGTCGAATTTCTTTCAGTACCATTTTTTCCACGGAGGGTGTGTATGACTCATGAATATATAATAGTTTACAATTAATTTTTATCAGAAATGATTTTTACAACAAGAATATTGCTCTTTTATGTGATTTATATCTAATCTATTTTATTTGTTTGACACAAATTTTCCGTTTTCCGTTCCGTTCCGCTTTCCGTTCCGTTTTCCGTTCCGCGTTTTAGCAACACCCGTTTTTCTGCAGACTTACGCGTCGCGGTGATTCAGATTTGTTGCATTGTAAAAGTATGTCGACTGTTTCAAGTATGATAACGAAACCAAACTGAGGGCAAAAAATCAAAACTTCACATAATTCAAACACTCATGAATAAGCCTTCTTACCATAGAAATCAATTTATTTTTACTCCGTTGAATTTATTAATTATCAGTCCTTAAATTACTAATTATTCGGAACTGGCCAAAATCCGGAACTGGCCAAACGGCTGTATGCATGGTTATATATAGCATAGACTTTCACGTCGATATTTTGAAAGTTTTTGTCTGTGAGGAATGTAAAAGTACTTTTGAACAATTTCAACCCCCTTTTTTGCATGGATAGACATATTAATGTAATCTGTACTACCTTAAATTATAAGTAAGACTGCAGTGTACTTTTGTATTTTTTTGCAGCCCGGAGGACCGGGCTGCTCTATACATATAAGTTTAAGTGTTGGTGTATGGGGTTTGGGGCGGGAGTAGTTATTCAGAATTAAAGATTTTCTAAACATTAAAAAGATTGTTAATCAGAATGTTCTTTCCTGTATAAATTAGGAGATACATAATATATTTACTTCCTTTAAGTGAATCTGTAAAAATATATATGTTTTTCATATTTAATATATAAAATTGCTTATCATTTACTATGGAAAAAATGACAGGTCCCTTTTTTTAGAACATCGAATTTTACTTCTCGCATAAAAACGTACTCTGCACAGTTCCGTGTTTTATATTCGAAAATTGAAAATTAAAATACATTTTTGAATATAGTTGATGCATGTGTCTAACTTCAATTTATATTTTATGCAGCCAACATTTACTTGATCAGGAATTGATCAAGTTTAAAATGGTATCGTTTTTGTTCGAATTTTATCCGACTATGAGTTTTCAAAATATTCGCCACTATCGTCTACATGCCTTTTCACACATATCAAAGCGGTTTGATGATCAAGACTTATTTCCATTGTTTACTTTATATATTTCCCGGGCGACAATGGATGGTTACATCAATGTTTTCTTGTTTTTATATTATGTGCCTTGATTGCAAACCTGTGGTCTTCTGAATGGGCATGGTTTATTGTACAGACATCAGGGGCTCGTTTCTCAAAAAGTCGTAGATTTTGGCCTAAGTTAGTCCGACTAAAAAAGTTACGCCAAAATTCAGACGGGTCTAAATCGCGTTTCAGAAAGCGGTGTAAGACTGGGCTTAAGACTAAGACCTCTCCGCTAGGTACTAAGCATGCGCAGATCGCATTTTATTTGGTTTAGAGACTACAATAACGTGTGGCGGATCAAATTAATATCACACTTGAACCTAAATAAAGGATGTAAAGCACAGGAAGCACAAGCACACTTGCATGTTTTCCCTTTTCATCGTCTTTCGAACAAATCTATTACGCAAACCCATCTGTATTTTCAAGTTCAAAGCATTAACATAGTAGCGGATTCAGAAATCTTGAAAAAAAGGGGGCAGATTGGGGTCGGGTTAGGCGTCCACAGCCACAATAAACAAAACTGATTAAGTTGATCTTTTATTATAATTTTGGACACAGCCTCCCTCCCCCTCTACATCCATAAGTGTTATATTAGATATCTACAAAAAAAAAAACAACAAAAAACAAATGATGTACATACATGATTATACATACATGTACTTGCGAAAATTTGGAATAAAAAGTAATTTTCCTATGAGTAAAAGCCATTTATGAGCCCTAGGGGCTGGAACAGGCTCGTAGTAAAAGTTTTGAAAGTCGGGGGAAGAGGGGGGGGGGGGCAGTATCTGAAGGAAATTTTTCTGTATTTAAAATACTTTACGTAGATAGAGAGTGAACAACCAACAGGCGTACTGTCAAAAATTAATCAGTTATGAAATCATAATTATCATAAAAAGAATGATTAAAACATGGATAAGAAATTTTTAAAAAAATTATCACTAGTCTTAAAGACCTATATATGGTTTTCCGTGTTGGCTCCCGTTTTTGTTTAAATTTAGACGTCAATAAACTTCAATGAAATTTATGTTTTGTAAAAGAATAAAATGTATATATTTCTTTTATCTTTATATTGATATATTGATTTAAGTAATATGCAGAGAATTAAGTGCCTTAGTTTTAAACAAAACTTCCAAAACTGACAATTTTGACACAGTAAGCGACGATTTTATATACATTGTACGTGTAAATATACATGTAAAACATTTTCTGAATGGGGGCCTAAAATTACGGCGCCGCTGGAGGGCCAGGTAAAAAAAATATTTTTATTTGTTCGGACAAATTAGAAATTCGTTCGGACGAATTAGATATTCGTTCGGACGAATTAAGTTATTCGTTCGGACGAATTAGTTATTTGTTCGGACGAATTAGATATTCGTTCGGACGAATTAGTTATTTGTTCGGACGAATTAGAAATTCGTTCGGATGAATTAGATATTCGTTCGGACGAATTAGAAAATTGTTCGGACAAATAAGTTATTTGTTCGGACGAATTAGATATTCGTTCGGACAAACTAAAATTCGTTCGGACGAATTAAAAATTTGTTCGGACAAATAAGTTATTTGTTCGGACGAATAAAATATTTGTTCGGACGAATTAGAAATTTGTTCGGACGGATTAGATATTTGTTCGGACAAATTAGATGTTTGCACAAATTATCTTGTAAAGAGAGATATACAGTTTGTCTAATCAGAAGGATTCATCCCTTTTTAATACAAATGTACATAAATAGCTCTTTGGACCATGACATACACACGTTGCAACTAGACATGTGCCATTAAAGTCGGGTATGTTGATTGTAAATATTCGGAAATAATGGTTCTATACCGGTATATATTATGGGCCTAAAGTCTGCCATTCTGAAAGTATATTATCTGAGACCCCACTAGTAAATTCAAAGGGTCAGTTACTTCTTATCAAACATCTTTTCACTCCCATCCCTGACACACTCATAAGATTTGTCATAAATAAACATCATCTAGTTCTACCAGACCAACTATTGCTGGTGGTGTTAAATTGGTACATGTAACACTGGGGTGCCAGTGGTCAGATACCGCTTCTTTGAAAAGATGAGATCCACTCCTCAAGGTTTTATTCATACTGCAGGCAATTGGTACGGGAAAAAATTGGCATTGAAAAAGTAAGCCCCCCCCCCCCCCCCCCCGAAATAGGACTGTCAACTTTGGGCAACTTTGCCTGTGTCCTTTTTTTTGTTTTTTGTTTTTTGCTTGTCAACTTTTCAGGTAAGTATTTTTTTTTCTCAGCCCCCCCCCCCACTTTCAAAAAAGCTGCTACGTGGCTGTATTGTATTATATTAAATAGACTTCGGACTCAAAATATCGAGCCTTTTATTCGATGGGTCTTAATTTTTTTAAGGTGGGGCTTACTAACTAGGCCGTTTGTAGTTTTGCTTCTATACCGCTGTTCCCACATTTAAGTATTTTGTGATAAAGAACAAAAAGAGGGAATCTCATAAGTCCATCTCCAATGGATTCTTTCTAAGATCGTTAAAAACTATCATTAAGTATCTATATAAATTTTATTTTATATTTAAATATCAGAAAAGCGCATGAATTAAAACATGCAGGTATAATATTGACCAAATTAAACACACTCCCCTTTCCGGGAAAAGGATAAAAAATAGATGAATACATGTACCGTCCTAGAAAGTGCAGTAAAATTTAAAAACACATCATAATTTAATGCAGTGTTAAGCTTCTCAATGATTAAGACAATCAATCATTTTTAAATAGAGGAGGGGGTGGGGGGGTGGGGGGGTTGTTACTTGAAAATATTTTGACATTCATTCATTCATGATGTATTTTCCTCATAAAAGGGGTTGGTTTTTTATAATTCCCCTTTATGTACCAGATTGTTTCATTGAATGTTTTACGCCGAATCGGAAATATTTCAGCCACATACCGGTATGTATCAGAAATGTATTTCAAAAATCATTTACATGTCATGATTAATAAATGCTGGGTAGTTAATATGTACATAAAAATTATAAGAAAGAGATCAACATTAAAACGACTTATCTTCAAAATTTTTATTGATAATGTTGCTCATTAAAGTTATTTTGCAAAGAATCAAAATAAAATGAAACGTCTTGGTACAAATCGTACATAAATCGCGGTGTCCTGACAGTTGCTCACATTTTCTCTAATTTGTCCGAACAAATAACTAATTCGACAGAACGAATTTCTAATTCGTCCGTACAAATAACTAATTTGTGAATTTCTTATTTGTCCGAACAAATATCTAATTTGTCCGAACAAATAACTTATTTGTTCGAACAAATTTCTAATTTGTCCGAACGAATATCTAATTCGTCCGAACAAATATCTAATTCGTCCGAACAAATAACTTATTTGTCCGAACAAATTTCTAATTTGTCCGAACGAATGTCTAATTTGTCCGAACGAATATTTAATTCGTCCGAACAAATAACTAATTCGTCCGAACGAATTTCTAATTTGTCCGAACAAATAACTTATTTGTCCGAACAAATTTCTAATTCGTCCGAACGAATATCTAATTTGTCCGAACGAATTTCTAAGAACTATATGCGATATATTGCATATATTTGCCCCCACAAAAGTCAAATTTTGAAAACTTCCTGAAATGTGCTGAATTCAATCAATTGTATGAGAAATATAAATTAACAGAAAATATTATAGTGTCAAAGCAGTGTATTCACAATTTTTGTTTTTATGACGTCACAAACTAGTCCGATTTTATACCTTTTTTCAGAAAGAGGACAAAATGGACAAAATTTCAACAATTTTAGCTTTAAAATTTATAGAGCGCAAGTTTGTTCAGGAACAATATTGACATATTTCATTGATATTATCATTCTACACATTATATCAAAATATTGATCCTGAACACACATGCGCTTGGTGACTTTTACTCAAAATATCGACGAAATATGAACATTTTTCTGTAAAATTCATTAAAAAACTGAAATTTACGTCATGTTTGTGACGTCATTACGTACATATGGCGTCATTACTTATGAAAATATTTAGTGCTTTGAAGTCAGCATATACTCCCCTGTTTAAGAACTTAATTAAATACATCTCCATCAAAGTTTGCTTTGGTTCAATCAATTTATTCAATATGAATTAGACATATATTGGCAATCAAGGTGATACATGTACCTGCATTTATGATATATGTATTACATTTTGGACATACAGTTTTACATTGATATCGTTATGATAATTTACATAGGCCATGTAGAAATACATATGTATATACATCATTTGCATTATAACACACGCATTTTAAATTTTAATGGAAATATTTCAGAAATTTATAAAAATCACTAGATTTATTGCCTGTAATATGGTTCACAAGAATTCGATTTAAAACTATGTATTAAGCTTTTGCAAGCCATTAAGAAAAAACGATTGACCCATCTGAATATATATACAGTATGCTGTAAATATTTTTCATTGTCCTCATGTACCATGTATTTCAAATGGTTTTGAGTGAATAAATGAACTTGAACTTGAACTTGATCTACACTTCTCATCTCTCGACAATGAGTGAACAGTCTTATGAACAGAATACTTCAAGTATAATACTCGAACATTTTACAAATTCAAATTTTTATGTTTTATTAATATTATATTTAAATACATGCAATTGAAGGGGAAAATTAAAGAAGCAATGACTTGGTTGATCGCACGGCATAGTTACCGAATATTTCTCATTATCTAAAATATATCTTTAAAAGTGAATATTGTTTGAGGATTTATTTAAACATTATCCATTTTAAAACAAAAAAAAAATATCCGGGACCTGGCATCGTTTTTAAAAAGTGAATGATGATGGGGGAGGGTAAGTAATTGAGTGACCAAAATATTCAGCCGAGAAGAGAAATGCTGAATGTGGGCATCAGCCCATAAATAATACACTGTAATGGTTAGGGCCATGGATATCGGCCTGGATAGCCCAGTCGGTAGAGCACCTGACTAGAGATGCAGGGGTCCCGGGTTCGAATCCCGGTCCAGCCATACATTTTCTCCTTTCCTGTTATAGATTTGGTGCCGTGCCATGCCCTGGAATTGACAGGTGAAAGACCTGCCAGGGATGAGCCTGGGTTGGGGTCTTTGGAGGGCCAAAGACCTTTAAGGAGGGAGGAATGTAATGGTTAGGGCCGTGGATATCGGTCTGGATAGCTCGACTTCAGTCGGTAGAGCACCTGACTAGAGATGCAGGGGTCCCGGGTTCGATTCCCGGTCCAGCCATACATTTTCTCCTTTCCTGTTACAGATTTGGTGCCGTGCCATGCCCTGAAATTGACAGGCGAGGGGTCTTCCAGGGATGAGCCTGGGTTGGGGTCTTTGGAGGGCCAAAGACCTTTAAGGAGGGAGGAATGTAATGGTTAGGGCCGTGGATATCGGCCTGGATAGCTCAGTCGGTAGAGCACCTGACTAGAGATGCAGGGGTTCCGGGTTCGATTCCCGGTCCAGCCATACATTTTCTCCTTTCCTGTTACAACACCTTTTTAAAACAGAAAACGCAATATTGCAATAAAAAAAAAACGGGAGGGTTGCACCACCCCCCACAACGCGTGCATACATTTTTAAAAAATAAAATCTGGCACTTCTTAAATTCCTACCCAACAAGAATTCAAAGTTCTTAATTACAAATTTCTAGTTCATCCCACCTGCATCCTCGATGGATTTTACTACCTTTCTACATACTGTAATATTATATGTTGTTTATTAATTTTCATGATTTTTTTCGCATATCATATAATTATGTGCATGTATATGAATAGGTATTAAATCGCATACGTATAAAATAATCATTTTTTTTTTAACTCTTTATGATTAAAACACTTGCCTTTTTCCCAAGTTGTGAACAGACTAAGAACTTACGCCTACTCATGAGCAGGCCTAGATTTAAACCAAAATTTAGTCTCGACTAAGTCTCCGCCTTTTTGTGAAACGCAACTTAGTCCGACTTCCGGGTTTAGTCACTGATTTAGTCCGGACTAAGCTTACGCCTGGTCGTAGGCCTTTTTGAGAAACGAGCCCCAGAATCCGTTTGCATTATTTTGACTATGTATTCCGGAAAATTAAATCTTTATCGACTTGAACGTTAGTTTTTAATGGAAATCTCCTGTGTCAGGAAACAACAAATGGCCGCAATTGATAGTTTCGATTTTTTGCTAAGGGAAGTTTCAAAATTATGTTCTTACTACAGAGATGCATTGGCGGTGCTTGGCGCGTTGTATGCATCGAGACAAGCATTAAAAGTTGTTTATTGCATACTGAAATCTGGAAATGATCACGTGTTAACCAAACTCTCAAGCCTTGTTGACTTAAGAAGAAACTTCGGCAAATGGGCAGGTGGGTTTAAACTTGTTCTTATATGCAAAATAATGAAAATATTCTGTTCCATTTTCATTTGATAAAAATTGTATTTTTCCCAAGTGTTTTCCAAATATCATACAATCTAACGAAATTCGTTTCCTTTTGAAAGTTACATGTAACTGACGCAATCATCTGCATGATCTGATCATCTAAAACAGTTTTGCGGATGAAATATATGAAGATAACGAACAGTAATCAAGCTCAGAAGCCATAGAAACAATAATAAAAAATTAGAGCAATGCAAACAAGGACGGCTTATATATCAGAGGTGGATCGGGTGCCATGGAAGAGAAAGCATCCCCTGTAAACAAGTCATGCTGTACGCTCCTTGATCAGATCAGGAAAACGGAAAATTCTGTAGACTATTTATTTTAGTGGGAAAAAAGCCACAAAATGTATGAAAAATGTCAGTCAGTATTCAGTTTAACAATAGATTATATCTGCCAATAAAGACAGTGATTGTATTTACTACAGAATTTGCAATATAATGACTGAACAAGAGTTGATATCCTCGTTTTATCAGCTTATTTGTCAATAGCTAGCCTTTAGATTTTTTATACATAAGTGCATGATCCTACATATTGAATCATTTTCTACTCAGTGGTAATTTGTCATGCTTTGAAGTTGATCTATGCAGACTAAACTTGTGCTTTATTTTAATATCCTTTCACCACTGTTCACAGCTTTCTATGGACAAAATTGTACTTTGAGCGATTAGATGATATTGATATATTATGCAGGGATATATCTGAAAACATAATGGGCCGGGGGTATGGGGGCCGCCTTTGTTAAAATAAAGAGAGGGGGCCCCCATTGGGTCCAGGGCAACGCCCACATAATTTATGTGTATACTCTCTTTTTAGAAAAGGGGGCCTTAATGTTTTATGTTATCGTTAAAAAAAAAACAAACTAATTATCATAGAATCTATTCACGCTAAAGATACAAAAAATGATTTTATTTGTGGAACAGTTGTTACAGGAAGCAGTGAAGGAATTGGAAAGGCTTATGCCAGGGAACTAGCAAAGCGTGGCGTAAATGTTATACTGATCAGCAGGGGAGAGAATCGCTTATTTAGGACTGCAAAAGAAATTGGTGTGTATTCAACATCTTTAAATTTAGATTTGTTCAATTTAAACAAGTTTAATAAATGCCTTTATCTTGGATGCTGACAAAAAACAGAATATTTAATTTCAATGTACCAGGCAGGGTTGTCCCTTAGAACTGAAAAGGGAAGGACCTTTACATATAGAAGAGGGTATGGGGTTCCTCCTCTAATAGGGGGTTAAGGGAGAATAATACAGTAACCTTTGGATAACATCATTATATGGGAGGAAATTCCCTGACCCCCATGTTTTAAAGACAACCCTGACTTTGCATGTGATTTAAGGTCAGACAACACATTCCTCAATTATATATAACTTTTTCCAGGAATTTGTTATTGATTTACTGCTACTTTGACAAGCTTGCTTGCAAAAAATTAGGGTACATTACCAGGCATTTGTGCAAGATACCAGAAGATGGAATTTCCTATATAATCCTATTGAAAATCACTTGAATTGATGATATTACAATTTTTGGTACACACATTATATATATTTATTCTAACTTGTAAGCATTTTCAAAATAAGATTAAATGATATTCATTAAATTTGGTATATTATCAGGCTGTTGAAAATTTGAAAAATAGTTATCATTTTTCATGAGTTTCAACATGTCCTTGAGTTATCTCTCTTTATGAATAAGACAAAATAGGCTGTTGTCAAGAACAATTTTTATTCACATCCCTGTTCAATATTATAAAGGATTCAAATGTTATTGCATTCAAATATAAATAAATCCACATACATGTACCATAAGAAAAATGACTGATTTACAATACAGTGTGTTGTATTCAAAAATTCATTTCAAATTCATAAAATACTGTTGAAGAGATTTAAGAAATAATTCTAGAATTTGTAGTAACTCACACTTTACCTGTTGCATGTTTGTCAGACAATACATACTTTATTCCATTTACTGCATCTCTCTGATGGGCAAGACAAAGCTACATGTTTAAACTCTAGATAATTTTTTTTTCCTTTACAGAAAAAGATTTTAAGGTTGAGACTTGCACTATTGCTGTTGATTTTAACACAGGAAAAGATGCATATCCAATTATATGGGATAAGATTAAAGACAAAGAAATTGGTATTTTAGGTTTGTACACAAGTTCACACATTAACACATTTATTTATTAGATAAAGTGTGTTACATTTTCATCATAAAATTTAATTGTGTCACTGATTGTTTTCTTGAGTGATACATGTATAAGAGATTAATTGATGTGAAATATTTGTTCTTTTTTTTCTTATTTATATGTACATGTATATTTTTAAATTAGTGAACAATGTAGGAGTGATGTATGACTACCCTCAGTATTTCCTAGACGTCCCTGAGGAGAGATTGTGGCAGCTTATCAATGTCAATGTGGCAGCAGCAACAATGGTCAGTTACATGTATACTGAATCTACAGAGCACCTGATCACAGTTTGTGTTTCCTGTATAAACAAGATTCTTATGTTTTTATTTGTAGTTCTACATGTAATAGATGTTGTCTACTTGTATGAAAACAAGTCTGAAATGTTTTCAATATCATTATATCGTTTCACTTTATAGTTATCCTCCTAATATTTCAGATGACACATATGATAATGCCTCAGATGGTTGAAAGGTAATGTAACAAATGAAATATAATTTTTTTCTTGATGTAAAGGTAAATTTTAGTTAGAAATAAGCATAATCCCTTATAATTTGTGTTTGATTACAGAGGTAAGGGGGCGGTAGTGATGGTGTCCTCGGGGGCGTGCTCACAGATCACTCCTCAGATGACAGTGTATGCTGCTACAAAGGTAAGCAATATTAAAGCGTGGACAAGTAGTTGTCCCAAATAAGTACCCATTAAACTATTGTAGATGTGTAGTATACTGTTGTAGGATCTATACTGACAGCCTGAGTCATAATATTTTGTCTGGCTACTATCATTTTGAAAGTCTTTGATATTTAACACTGTGTCACAGAAAAAGTTCATTGCATTGCAGAGTTTCCTCGACTACTTTGCCAGGGCACTTAATTATGAATACAGGAAGACAGGAATAATAGTGCAGTCTCTGATGCCATTCTATGTAGCAACCAGAATGACCCGCTTCAGTCAGACCTTATCTAATCCCAGCCTGCTGATCCCCTCAGCTGAACAGTACGCCCAAAACGCTGTGGCCACCCTGGGCTACACAACTCGTACATCGGGATACTGGCCACACACAGTGCAGGTAAACAAACAAGAGTCAAGGGGAATTCTAGAGAGTACAAGTAGCATTCAACCAAGCATATTTATAAATTTCATATACTTTACACTCATAGGAGTCCAAAGTTGTCACAAAAATAAAATATTGAAAAAAATTTTTTTTTAGTGGGTGGGAATTTTTTTTTTTTTTAATTTTTTTTTAACGATAAAAAACTTGGACTCCTGTGGTACACTCAATGTCATAAAGCTTCAAGGGACAATTTTGTGAATTCATCTAATTCAAAATTGTTTCTGTCTGCTGTTCATTTATCTGACAAAGTGTTGCTACATAGTACCGAGGTTAATTTTTTTTCTTGAATGCATTTATTCAGTTGTATATTTTTTGCTCGCTGTCTGAACTGCCTCCTGTTTTTATGATTAGGCTTGGTTTGCTAACTGGATTCCTGAATGGTTGTGGATGTGGGGAGCCACGGGACTTAATAATGCTCTACGAAGACAAGCCGAACAAAAGAAGATCAAGAAAACTCTAGTCAGATCAGAATCTAGCGAGTTAGATTTGTCCAAATACTCATAAAAACTTAACTTATTGAGGGAGATTATTCTCTCTGTGATGCTGAATTTTCCTTGTCTGAATGAGGTTGTAAATCATGGTATTAGCTTCAGATCAGTTTAACTGCTGTAGAAAATGATGTCTAAATGTATTTCACTATGTGACAGTTCAAGTGCTATTTTGTGTTCCATGTTGTATAAGGGAGAACCATACTTATTATACTCCCAGTGCAAATGCTTCTGTGTCTAGTGTCCCAGGCAGCTTACCTCTTCTGTTGTTATGCACTGTGTAATACTAAAGGAATGATAAATTGTTCGTAACAGAAAAAAATGTATTTATAGACTTACAACTGACACAATCCGTAATTTAATTATTTTGTTTACCTTCTCCCATCTCAAATTCTGAATCTGCTGCTGTACATTTGTTGATTTGCATTGATAAAGTTCTTGTATTTATAAAATCATGTGCTGCAATCCATTTGATTACCACTGTTGATACATTGACAATGAAGATTTTTTAAGGTATTAAAAAATATTATAAAAGCCTCATCTGTAGTTTATTTTTTTCTAAACTCGTGCACTTTTTGCATGTGATTACCCCTCAGGGTAGGATGTGTCAAAAAAAGGCAAGCAAAATATAAGCACAGTTTATATAGAAAGAAAAGTTTTATAGAGAAATAAGGGGGTAATATGCTGCTGAAGAATAGCAAGGCCATAGTGACTTTGTAGAACAATGAGCCTTAAGGTAGGATTCTTCTCATACAAAACTGTATTTCTTGTATTTAAAAATTATTGAAATTTTCACAGAATCAAGAAGACAACATCACTAAGTGTTGGTATCAATTAGATTAGTTTTGGCCATTTTATATTAGAGTCAAGGTCATTGCTTTTCCCTTGGACATGTAGAATAAAAAAAAATACTGCTTCGATCCATTTAAATCCAATCATGCAATACGGTCCTCTTTTTAAGAAGATTAAATGTTTTTCTTTTTGCATAAAAAGATGTTACCATATACCCAGAATTAAAGGTCTATAAGATGTTATTACCAAATTAACACAAATAGTTAAACAAAAATGGATTTTGGCTAATCCAAATTTTCTCTATTTTTCTTAAATTTTTAGGATATATTAGTTATTTTATATGTGTCCTATATTTAAAATTTTCTAATTTTCACATATGGTAAAGAATTCATAAAGAGATACAAAAACAAAAAGTTTTGACTGTTTAGTAAGAGAGCGAAAACACTTTCTATGGATTTTCGGCTCATATCTATACTTAGATTGGAAGCTTCTAAAAGCTAATATAATTGTAGTTTGTTTGGAAAATCATATTTATTTGATACATATTAAAATTTTAGTCCCTATCATTAATTTAACTAACATTTGAAAAATTCTTCAAGTCTGATTGTGTAAAAATTATGACTAAATTTGTTGTTCTACAATAATTTTGAGAATCAAAAAAGAAGATATTTTTATACACCACCATTCTGCCAAAAATGAAGTTCCTGCTAGATTTTAAAGTCAGTTTACTATTAATCTACTTAAAGTTGTACAACTGTGTTGAGAAAAGAAAAATATTATCTTTTAAATCTCATATCTAAAAATATAAGAGATATAAGCAAATATACATTGAGTATTTCATCTAGTCAGAAGCAGAGAAGAATCCTACCTAAATTATGTTTGTGTGTGGGTTTTTTTTTTCAAGAAGTGGAAAAACCAAACTCTCTCCATGTCGACGACTTTTCATCAAAGTGAGCCAATGCTACCATTTTTCTTAAAGACGTACTTTAACCTCTAAATATTACACTTAAGTTGTGCTTCACCCTCTTAGATATGCTTGTCTTTATAGAGATGCATGTCATATAAAGAGAGCACAACCTAAAGGTGTAATATGTTTTGCAATTGCAAGCAGATTTAAAGGGGAACAACTTGGTTTTCAAAAAAAAAAATAAAAAAAAAAGATTTTTTATAGAATTCTTTTAATTTCATTCACATGTCATTTTCAATGACAAAAAAGATATTAACAAATTTTAATATAAAAAAATAAAGTGACAAAAATATCTTAGCAGCAGTGTTGTACGTATCACAGATATCATAATGTATATTCTAGCAATAATTAAATGAGGGACGAATCAGCCATGACGGTCACCAGAGTATCATGCACAGTTATTTTTCTCCAATACATCCTAGCAGTCTAATATATATAAGCTGTATTACTGACACATAAAACATTCTCTTTCTCTTTGTTTCTTAATTTGGATTGAACGTTTTTGAATTTTTTTTCAACAATTTATATGTCGTGATCTTAAATCAAAAACCTTAAATTATATTTTATAACAGCAAACCCTCCAATTGATTTTAAATTACAATTTTGAGAGAGAAATGACTGCCTACAAGTAAAAAAAAAAGATTGTCTAAGCCACATGCTTTTTATTTATTGTAGATCACTTTTATCTTATTTCAGGAGACTGCAATTTGGAATTCATTAAATGAATCTAAATGACAGGCAACCATTTATATAATCATACTATGGACTATAGAAACAGATAGCAATTAGGTCATCTGATTTTGATGATATGAATTTCTCTTCTGGATAAAAATAATGTGTCCATTAACATATCAAAGGAAAAAAAAAATTTCATCAATTTATGTAATTATTGGCTTACATATTATAGTTTAAATGTCTTAGACTCAAACAAATATTAAAACATTTATTAAAATGCATGTAATATAGAAAAAAAAATCCATAAAACAAGCATAACCCCAGCTGTACCTAACAATGGTGTAAACTTACATTCAAAATAAGAACACAAGTGTAATTCACAACCTTGTTTAAAATATACTTTGGAAAATGAATATCAATCAAGGCACAATTTAAGAATACTTTAACAATCTAATTTTGGCTCGCAAAACTTGGACAGAAAAACATTTTTTTCAAACCAACTACGGTATGTCAACACTGTAAAAATTACATATCTATGTATGTTAATCACATAGTCATTTGTAAATGGAAAAAAAGTAATACTGCTGTCTATATATGTATTTTAAAAAACTAAAACATGCATTACGTACAATGATAAATACATATTTTTCATTTACAAGGTTGTCTACAATGCATAAAAGCATCTTTATAGTTTGGCAAGACTATAAATGTATGTTTAAATTAAACTTTAAACTAGTGCCTGGCAGACACAAGTAAACACACGGTGTAAGCAAAATTCTCAGGCAATCAAACTAAAAAATAGTACAGTTTTCATATTAAATAGGGTACAAAGAATTTATGCATGGAAGCATACATGTAATTCCCAAAAGGATTACTTTCTACTCACTTGTTTCTCAATTTTTACAAAACCTTGGTTATAAAAAGCATGCATTAACTATCGAATAAACTTCATTCTGTAAATGTTTTCAAAATTCTCCAACTTGCATTTTATTATGAACTGCAGTTTTTCATGTATAACAAGAAAAATGTTCACTGAGAATTTTGAAAAACAGAAATAAAACTTTCTGCAATTTTTTTTAACAAAAGCAAACTAAAACTATGTGACTTGATAAATGAGACAATATACAAACACAGGATAGTAAGATGTCTTCAACAAATAAAGTGTCTACTACTGTGATTTATAATGTACAAATGATAACTAAATATCCAAATGTAGCCAACATAAACACAAAATAAAGTTACATACATAAACTGCATCATTTTCTTGCAACACAAGTTTATGATAATTTTCATAAACCTTAAGTAACAAGCTATACAGCAACAATATGCAATCATTTAAAAGTGCACAGTGTCCAACCAAAAAAAACAACAAAATGTTTTCATATGTTAATAAATATACCCCAAAAATTTCACCTCATTCAGTGTATGGATATTATATTATTCCAGCAAATATATAAATTTATATGATTAATAATAGAGATATTATGCAATTTCCCACAGTTCTTCAAAGAGGTTGAGGGTTCACTAGGTAACCCACAGCAACAGAGGTTCTTCTATTTATAGCGGGGAGTATCCCACTGACTCTATCAAATGTCTCCGCGGTCAGGTGGGAGGAGGACGGCATGATGGTGGGGGTCAGGGGGAGGGGTGAGGCTGAGGGGGTCAGTGACGTCCCCAAACTGGAGGGGTACCTCGGTCTCAGGGGGTGGTAGGGAATGGTTTTCACCTTCTTAGATATGGCTCTGACTAGATCTCTGGAGTGCTTCAGATTGTAAGCTACAATAGAGTCATTTTTGTATAAATATCTACAGTGTACATGTACTTGTAGTAACTAATGTGTGAGATAAAAATGTGTGGTGACTGTATTGAAATATAGATTTATTTGTAGAATCTTTTTACCTTTTAGTCTTGCTTTGATTTCATCATCGAAATATCCACATTCAATCCACTCATCATAATCTATTATGTAATCAAAGGCAGTCTGACCTAAAAAAGAGGGAGTGAATAGTCAGATAAATGGCTTTCAAAATGAACTTTTACTGTGATTTGTCAAAAATAAAAATTCCCTTAAGTACAGCTATTGAATAAGACTTGAAAATAAAGCATTGATAAACATCAGGGAACACAATGTAACTATGTAAGCCATGTTAGTGTGATTTTGAATGTCATTTTCATTCTTTGGAAAAAATTTATTCTAAACTTGAAGTTTGGTTACTCCAAAATCATATGTGGCAATCAAACAGGTGTATCCACCAGTAGCCAGATAGTTCAGTCAATTGAGTACTTGTTTAAAGCTCGGGGGGGGGGGGGGGGGTATAAAGCCTAGTCAAACATAAACTTGGCATTGATTGGGGAAAGGGTGTAAAATATATCAAAAGCATACTTACCCATATTATTTTTATGCCTGTAGTTAGCTTTGCGGTCTATAAGAGTTGAAGCAGCAAACTGGTTATTGGACTTGGTGGCAAAAAACAATGGCGTCTCCCCCTCATCATTAGAAGCATCCACCGATGCATCATACTTCAGAAGTAACTCTAAAATGTCTGCCTCCCCACTCAGACTAGCAGCATAGTGGAGAGCCCTGAAACAGCAGAGACATCATTACAAAGGTACTGCATCGTGAGGTGATTTTACTTTTGTTTGATAGAGAATGGAAAACACGCCAGGTTTAAATTCAATGATTTATAATATGTAGATCATTAAATGTAAACAAAATTTGCTTACGAGTTGTTCCCTGGATAGTATTTGGGGTTTACATCTGCTCCATTGTCCAACAAAAACTTCACAGCATCCTGACTGTCTTTTCTACAGAAAAAAATTATGAATATGTGTGTTAAAAATTGTTTTCAAGAAGTAATTGCTGACAAATATAATATGTGATGATTAGGTTATTTGTATTTTTTCCGAGTGCCACTGGACACTAATACCATTAAAACTGGTATATGAACATGTTTTATGCTATATATGTGATAAGAGAACTTTCTAGTTAATATCCGCCATGTAATATCTCCATGATACTGCGCCATGTACAATTGCCAAAAACTTTTTTACATTTTAAGGAATGAAGCTTATTTCAACTTATGTTATATGATGTAACATACCGGTATCTTGGGACAGTTTATGCTTTATAAACCGCAATGCGGTTTATAAAAAAGCATAAACTGCCCTAAGTTATGTTACATCGCATAACATAAGTTGAAATAAGCTTCATTTAATTTCAGTATAGCCAATGAGACAATTTCTCCTCCAGAAAAAGGGCAGCAAATTTAGCAAATTTTAAAAGTAACGTCAAGCAGAGTAATACATTTTTGACATAACTCATTATGATGTAGGCAACTTATGTTATAGGAAATGGATCAAATCTTTTACCTAATCAAATGAAATGTTACAACTAAAATTGAATTATCCGATTTTAAAAGATCAATGATATGGAGTAATCCCATTATCATGGATATAATCTCCTAAATATATGAGTAAGTTATTGCTTCTATAAATTTGCATATATAACAATATACATAAACATCAGCATTTACAGTGTGATAGTTATATTGTAAACACTTACAGTATGATTTGTTCTGTCAGAATTCTTCTCATCAGTATATCTTGTTCCTTCTCTTTGAAATAAAACCCATTTGCCAAAAGCCTGCAAAGAATATTATTATAATTAATACAAATGATGCTAGGATACACATACAAACTGTATGTATAATAAATAAAACTGCAATTAATAAATTATTATCTGACAAATTTATATATAATTTCACATATATCAGTGCTTTTGATTTAACTTGGATACATATATATGTTGAGCAAACAGCAAAGCAATTTCTATTGACAGTTTTTTAAAAAATGCTTTGAAAAGGTTATTTTATTGAGCAGTATCGTTTTTATTTTTCATGTAAAAAAATATTAATTCAATCCCCTGAGAGATTTTATAATGTTACAATATTACATGTATTCTTATTTATGAATTAAGATCCCTCCCTGCCCCATATACTCTGAAGAGCTTAGTCATCATCTTACCACTGAGCACACTCTGTGAAGTCGTTAGCGATGGCGAGGTTAAGCAGGCTTGGAGGAGGTTTGTTGGACTCCTCTCCTGCGATGGCTTTAGCCATGAAGCCATCATGGTCATACCGCATCATCATCCTCATTACATCAATACGACCCTGCATCGCACAGCAATGGATTGGTAAAAGTCCCTGCAAAAAAAATCATTTGGTCAACACATCAGTATGGAAGTATTACTATTACAATAAGTGACCCACATAATTATTAGCTTTAACCACTGTATACAAAATTTCATGTCTGTCATGCAAAGTGTTCTCAAAATATGCAGTGGTCAGTATCGTTTCATATCCTACTAAAGTAAGTTTGACTCTTGACCTTGTGACCCCCTAAAAAGCAATAGGGGTCATCAACTTCTTGATGGCTGGTACCACTGTACAAAGTTTGACGCAAGTCAAGCAGAGGGTGGCCTCAAAGTCAACAGGGTCATCTATTCTTTGGGGGTAGCTATTTAGATGTTAGTTCCTTGTCCTGTGATCTAAGAATCAATTGGGGTTATCTACTATTTGAAGGAAACCAAGGTACCAAGTTTGTTCTATCAATCAAAAGGTTCGGAAGATAATGAGCAGACATCAAATCAAGATGTCAGTGGGTTTTTAGAATACTGTTTGATCATCATTTTATCTATGTACTGATCGATAGACTTACCAGCATAAAGTCAGACAGGTGCAAAACTATATGCAGCATGAAAATGGGGGGGGGGATAATTTTATACACAATAAAACATTAAGCTGATCAATATTCACATACCCTGGAGTTCCTTTTACTGAGGCTGGCATTTTTGTTAAGGAGGAGTTCTATACTAGTCATGTCTGAGGGCTTTCCACTCTCGCCGTAACACTTGACGTGAAGGGGGGTGTTTCCTTCCACATCCTCAGCATCAACCAGGGCCCCCGCATCCAGTAACAGCTGAGTACCAAATACAGAATAGCAAAAGTTATATCAACATTTTAATGTTACATGTATTTGGTTTGATTTGATGAGATCTACTGAGACATACCTCCATGATTTCGGTGTTTTTGGATCGGTGTAGTGGGGTAGCTCCCTTGTAATCTCGAACATTAATGTCCACCCTCAGTCTAAGAAGTTCCCGAATGGCATTTTTATGTCCATAGTAAGCTGCAGTATGGAGCAAGGTGCTACCATTGATGCATCTTAGTAAAGAAATGAGAAATGTTATTTTTAGCAATAATATACCAATGCATCTAACTGCACTACAATCAATAAAGAACAAGCACATTTTGGTGTAGTTAGGACAGCGACAATTGAGAGATTTGTCTCACAAATTTTCATTAACGAATACTTAGTCACTGACTGTTGTGTTGCAAAATTGAGGACAAATTCACCACATACAGGCAAGTCAATAACTATAACCAAAAAATAATGATGTTTTGGACAGTTATTTATATCAAATACAAAATAGCCCATTGCCCCCTGACCCTGATCTTTGACCTGTATTATTACCTGCTCCGCAGACAACAGAGTTCCTTGACTCCCGTAGCATGGTCCTTAATGACACGGTCCATTAACTTCATGTCTCCGCTCATAATCCTGGGCACCACACCCGAGTAGAATTCGTACAGCTCTGAAAAACATATCCATCACTGTACTTTTTTTATCCATTCTTTAAAACGTACTCTACCAGAGTAATAACCCCCAACATTTTTTTAACTTGATTAACATAAATTTATTTCAAGAGACATGTTCAATGCTCTAAAAAAGAAGAAAAGAATTGAAGCATTTACTTCACATTATTCTCCAATGTAAACTTGTTCTCGTCCCAGAAAAATGTGACGCTATTGTTTCTATTCTTGATTGTAAATCTACTTTTTGAAAACTACTCACCTATTAGGTATCTCTTAAATTCATCATTTTTCACTGTCTCAAATGGTGTCAGATTTTTAGCGTTTTTAAAGTGAACATCACATCCCCACTCTATAAGATACTAAAAAGAAAAAAAAAACGATGCTATATTAAACTAAAGGTAAAATGCCATCTGAAAAATAGTATACTTAAAATTGGTATCTATAAGGATATTGTACACAGCATATTTTTCTACTTTCTTCAGAATAACATACATGACATATTTTTCTCTGAAGGCCCTCTATCCCAGCATTCAATGGGGTGTTTTTCAGGATGTTTTTACTGTCAATGTTGGCACCATTCTCCATTAACAGCCTGGCTATTTCCTAAAAAAAATATCAAATAATACTGAATTATATATTTTATATGATTTCAATGTAGAGACTGAATATACTATTAAAATGCACTGAGCATTGATTACAAATATATATATGTATATGAATATTAGTGCACCTTTCGTGCTGCTTTTTGTTTGCCAATTCAAGATCAAGTCAAATACATTCAGAAAGCTTAATGCTAGTCTAGAAGGTAGATTATGCTCAATTTTGATGTGCTAATATTTATTATGATTACATTATGCATCTGATACATATAGACATATTACATTTGTATGTGTAGCTAGTGTATAAGAATGGATGCACATGATATCAAATAGTTTTTGCCAATGAATCTTTTGCAGAAAATTCAATTCATATATATGGCTTTTATCAAAAACCCTGTAACACCACAAATAGCTGATACTTAAACCTGCTGAAAGTTCTTCTTTTTACTTTGAAAGAAAAACCAGTTTATTTTATTTATTTACTTATTTTTTAACAAAAACATTTTTTTTTCTTGCATGCATCATATATTTACAGTTGCTGGTGTCATTAATTTGCATTTTAACTGGCTTTATTTCACTTGATTCATTCTTTCCAAGAGATGCAATTTTGGTAATTATCAGAATTAAGAATTAAAGCATTTTTACTCTGGCCTCAGAAGAAAAAAATGGGTGCTATTAAGTACATATCACTCTTTGTCAATATATGTTGAAAGTCATGGCTCTACAAA
Source organism: Saccostrea cuccullata (assembly GCF_032062105.1). NCBI lineage: Eukaryota > Metazoa > Mollusca > Bivalvia > Ostreida > Ostreidae > Saccostrea > Saccostrea cuccullata. Next base: position 230,262 of record NW_026926398.1, read on the forward strand.
TTAGCATAATGATAACAATTTTGAAACAAAATATAAAAGAAGGTAGCATTTTACTACATGTATATGGTTTACCCGATAGGTGTTCATTACCATCAATCACTCCAATTAAGCTTTCAACAAACCTTTGCATAAATATTTGCTTTAATACTGTAAACACCAGACTGTTGTGTTTTTGTATCTAAAAGTTAACTCAAGTAAATACATCTACAGTACTTGATATAATTGGCAATGCAAAACAAACTACAAAACAAAAACTCTATGGTGCATTAGCCAGCCACCCTACAGTATTTAGTCTTACAAAATGGCCATTTTTGCAGGCCCAGTGAAGGGCAGTATATCCCATTGAATCTTTGGCTTTGAACAGCCAGCGATTGTGATTCAACCAATGCTAGCACAAAATAAATTAAAACATAAAATATCATTTTGTGCTTGAACAACTTATTTCTTTGATAAAAAATATTTGTGATGCATTTCAAATTGGAAGAGAATAAAAATGGAATAAAACATGAATATATATATCATATTTCAGGCAAATGATCGAGTTGATAAGAAGGAATGCAGTTCATCTGATTGTAGTTCTGTAGTTAATGACATTCCCTGGTTTACCACTAAATAGTTAAAATACAGCCACCTGTGCTGTAGCTAAACCCAGTACTTACAAAATGTCCGTTCCTGCAGGCCCAGTGTAGTGCTGTGTTTCCTGACTTGGGCTCCTTAGCGTTGATGAACTGTGGATGACTCTGAAAGAAAATGATCATCTTCTCCACCGTCTCAAACTCGTTATCTCGGGCCGACTTAATGAACAGACGCTGCCATGATCCCGTGTTCCCAGGGAATACCTGGTACAGAAACTTTATCCCTGCCTTTAGTTGTTTGTTACGACTTGGTGCCTCTAGGAAGATCTAGGGAAAGAAGTTTAAATAATTGAAGGTTAAAAGAAAGAAAGCTCATCATAAAATAAATGCATCATTACAAGATATGGTCAGGACAGTTTCTGCCATACCTCATACTCTGGGTGATCTCCAGGCATGATCTCAATAACCCCAGCATCTGGTAGCCTCAGCAGCTCTCTAACACTGGGTCCTGTAACCCAAAATATATGTATTACAACTATCACTAAAGTTTTCTCGAATAAATTTTAGAGATTCTGAAATTAATGGTTGGAGCAGTCATCGGTGTAACTACTCCGACTTAGGGGAAGACAAATCCCATTGCCCGACGCCCGGGGCTAGTGAATTTTAGAAGTGGGCAAGTGAAATTTTATCAACCATTTGTCCATGGGCATGTGGCTTAACTCAAAATAAAATTAATATGTAAGTTATAAATTTAAAGCTGGACATAGGGTTCCATGATCTACTGAAGTATTTGCCATCCTCACTTTTACTGTAGGGCAAGCAAAAATTCAGGTAGAGCAAGTGAATTTTGACCATGTACATGCCCTTCGACGAGTGCCTTATAAATCTATTTGTCAGCCCCTGCGACCCCACATCCTCTTATACTAATTGTTAATTCCTCTTCTGTAACAACTAAATAATCCCTGCACCATTCACCCAAAATAATCAAACCAACCTTTGTTGACCCCACTGAAGTCGTCAGTAAACTCCCCTGTCTCTTTGTTTTTGATGACGATTTTCCTTCCCTCTGCCCAGACCTCTTTTGATGTCACTTCATAAAACCCAGAGCCATTTGTCAAACTCTGAAAAACGATATAAAATTTTAAATTATCTAGAAATATGAAAGGCTACTTTTTCTGCCGAAGAAATTCAAAAAGGTGAAGATTTTCAACAAGTCTAACAACTGGAGGAAAATAAGTCTCGGACATATTTTTTTTTAAGAAAACTGCTGGACAATATGAAACCTCACCAATAGATAACTGTTTTACTTATACAATGTATGTGTACAGTTTACTGTTTAAAGCTTTGTTGGTGGTCAACCTCTATTGCTATAATCAAACTGTTTGATTATATTAACATAGTCATACCAGGTTAATGACAAAAGCCAGGCAAAGGTCATTGACTGTGATATTCCTAGGAATTGTGATAATATCAAATCGACTTCTCATCTTGTCTCTTATAGAGCGTCGAACCTGAAATACACATACAAAAAAAAAACATTGAAGCCCTGTATCATCAATAAATAGTAAAACACTGAATAAACATATGCAGAGTAAGATTTTGATTCTTGAAGCCATTTATCACGTATATGATTAAATAGTTTTTATCAAATAATGATTTGTACCTCACTCTTGGCATGTTCAATATGCTGCATCCATTTTTTACAATAATCCACATCAAACTTCTTCTTTATCTTGTCTTGGGCTATTGGAACAAAATCAAAATTTAAAATAATGTTAACTCCATGTAACCTATGCGGTCGGGTCCAGTAATATTTATAGCTAGACAACTTTTCTTATGATCACTTTCATCAAGGCTTTAGAAATGATAAATCAGTATAACTGTACACATAGAACTTCACCTTGTCGGTGCATTTCTATCTCATTCTTCAGTTCCTTCCTCCTCTGTAGTTCCTGCATGTTGGCTACTATGGGTGCAAACTTGTCTATCTCATGTTGGGCCTCTCTGATCAGCATGCCAATAAATTCCTATAATAACAAAAATAAAAACCTACAGACCATGAACAGTCACCTAAATATCATATGCAGAGAACCTGCTTTTTATCTAATAGTATGTTGAGTTTTTTTGAGGCTGCATAAATTTGGATGAATTGGTTTCAATCAAAGACCACTCAGTTTGTAATAATATAATATTGCTATTACTGGGTGTAATAATGTTTTTCTTTGACAAATAAGTTATTATAATGAGCAAACATGCAGTATAATAGTTTGATTAATGCAAATCTCTGCGGAGGGAATTAAAAATTGAATTGTGCGCTTTCATCTGTTGTGTATTTTGCTGAAATAAGTACCTAACTGACCTTCCATAATATCATTTCATGGTGATACTATATAGTGTCTGCTTATAATCACAAGACTTACAAATCTGTTGACAACAGCTCGACATTGACGAAATTTGTAGGCCATCATAAAGAAAAAACAAAAGTATGAACACACTGCCATTGGGTCTGCCTGTAATGTAGAAAAATATAATAGGGTAATAAAAAATATTGAAGTGGACTTGATCATGCATCAATTTCATGAATAACTTTGAAATATCATTAAATACATGTATATCAAATTAAACAGGGCAACTGGAACATGTAGAAAAGAATATTAATTGATAATATGAACTGAGAAACTTTACACAGTCAGTTAAATCTGAGTCCATCAGAACATAAAGAGAAAGCATTATTACCTCAACCAAATCCTCGGAATCAAATGGTGTATCAGCATAAAACATTCTCTCTGCCGTCTTCAGAGCCAGGATAATTGTCCACCTTAAGAGATTATACAGTTACTGATTCTGTCTTATATACATACACGTCCTTTATCAGGGGCCATTACATGGAGACTTGTCAACATTAATTTTTAGGATATAATTAAAACTTAAATTGAACATGCAGGTATCAAGCCATTTTTCTTCACAGTTTGGTCCATATATGGAAAGCACTTTTTTCAGCTGTACACAGCTCAGCTCCTTTAGTGATCTCATTTAATCTTTAGTTAACACTCTACAATACTCAGAAGCATTTTAAACTGGTTTTATGCTCTTTAGCTATGTCTTGGTTGCTATACAGAATATTTATTCTATTAGGCATCTACATGTACCGGTACTCACTTAAATGGGACTACCATGGAAATGCTAATTGTATATTTACTGTACAAAATGTGCAGGGTTAAAATTTCTACGATTTCTCACATGAAAAGGTTTCAAGGGGCATTAATTTTTTTGTTATTTTGAAAGCAACTCTATTCAATAAATATGCATATAAAAATTTTGTGTGGGATTTAATTTCATTGCTAAATGATAGCATTGAAATAAACAAAATTAAATCCCTGTAAATATTTCTGTTAATACTGTAAGTGACTACAAGTCTACCACTAACTTACCGATCATTGAGGAGCAGGTCTGAGGTAAATGTGTTAGGTACAAAGGAGTTGACTAGAGCACACAGCACTCGGCTATCTACAAGGTCATCTATGGACTGAAAAAGTCAACGTTCATTCAAACCAGTCCTAGTCTAGGCACAGATTCCCCTACTGGCAAGGGGAGGGTGTCACTGGCCTTGTTTTACATTAAATTATGACATTAATGATTCTGGTTATTGATTTCTGAGTGATCTGGCTGTTATATATGCATTAAATTCACTTCTACAGGGTATGGGGTATCTATAGGGATCTATAACACATACTACTTCATTCATCCGAATATTACCAAAAACTACAACTATGGTACTTTCAATTTCATTGTACAGTATTATCAAAGTATTAAACATAATTATTATTTTTTCAATTTAAGGTTTTATGCAGTAGTATAAATCAGCACTTTTAAACAGTTGATGTACATTGTAGCCTTTAATATTTCTCAATAATTCCTTCAGACTTGCTTTACCAGTAATAATGGTCAGTTATGAACGTGTTGGCATAGTGACATTTATAAGTTCACAACTTTCTGCCTCCTATCTGTTTAATATAAATGTTACCATCATCTTCATTATTTAAAATATCTAAAATTCCATTAAACACACTTACATGACAATTCAGGTTTTTCCCATCTTTGACAGTCTGCAATAAAGGAAAAAAAATTTCAGACTCTGAGAATTTTTTATTAATTTCTACCTTAGCTTAATTGTTGTCTTTGAGATTGATCAAACGGTTGACAGTCTGAAACAATTAAACCTTATCAGTGTTTAATTTCTGGAGAACAATAATGTGAGAGAAATATACACAAGGACTGATGATCAAAATATTTAGATGGTTAGGCATCATCAATATTGATAGATGTCAATTCTCCCCTGCTGTAAACAGAAATATAGAAGTCAATCAAGTTTAAACCAAGAAGAATGCATCATTTTAGTCCAATGAAAATAACTGCTAATGTTTAGGTACCTTAAGTTGATAGTTAACCATCTCCAGTATACAATCATCAGGACTGGGATAATCTCCAAAGTCCCTTTTCTTCTTTTTGAAGTTTTTGACATAGTCAGCATTGGGCCACTTGATCCAGTCTGCCAAATCTTCCTCCTATATGTACAAAACATGTATCATAAAAGTAAAAATATTTTTACTTGCTTTGTATCAAAGTAGAATGTCAATGCCTTAGTTCATCTACTTAGTGAAGATACTGAACTAAAAAGAATATGCTAAAATGAAACTGACGTCTACTTCATCCTGAGATCCTGCTCCTCCAAAACCCGAGAGTAGAGATTTCTTCTGTTGCTTCTTCTTCTTCTTAACAGGAGGTGGCTCAGGTGTCCACTACAATACAATGTCCACTTATATAATGGCAATACATGTAAATGATACAAATATGTGATTTAAAATGCACTGATGCTTACTTCTTGTTAAATTGAACCATGCTAGATTTACCTTGTAGGGCACCTGACAGAGAAGCTTACCTTGAAGGGCACCTGACAGAGAAGCTTACCTTGAAGGGCACCTGACAGAGAAGCTTACCTTGAAGGGCACCTGACAGAGAAGCTTACCTTGAAGGGCACCTGACAGAGAAGCTTACCTTGAAGGGCACCTGACAGAGCACATCCTCATCCAGCTGTTGTAGATACTCTGCTCTCTCCCACACAAACCAGATATCATGACTGATCAGCCGCCACAGCAGGTCAAACACCTGGTACAGAAATATATCACTGTTCAAACTAATTTTATACACAACATGAATCTTCCAGGTCCAATTGAAAATTTGTAAAATAAGTATACAGACATTAAATTGTAAAATCTACATAGATGGTATTGATATGGAATTTCATTTATCAATACTGTTTATGAAACAATTAGTAAAATAATTTGAGCAAAAAGGTTGACTATATCTTTCTGAGTGACAGATTTCAGCCATTATTAGGGTCCTGACTGACCTGGTCAGCACTTCTCATGGCAAACAGACGAGTGTCTACATGGACATCTGACGGTAAAACCGACGCTTTCTTCAGCTCGTCCACAATCCAATCTACCCTGGTCTGCTTCTGCTGCTGTGACAGGCTGAAAAATATACAACATATATTTGTAGGCATAACTGACTGCTTTTTCAAAATAAACATTGATCGTCACAAAGTTTGTCCTTTTCTGAAAGCAGGTTGGCATGAAGAATGTTGCTTCATCTTCCAGTTTTGGGAATTCAAATCCAAAAAGAAGAAGAAAGATATGAAAATTGAGGTAATTCCAATACCTAATTCTAATCATGTAGGCAGAGTGAAAAATGTAAAATTTTGTTATATACATACTCATCAAAACTCTCCAGTCTTTTTATATCATAACCAGTAATGCTCTCCACAAGGTATTTCATGTGGGTCCCAGTTAGTAGATCCATGATAACATTGTTTAGTAAATGGTCGTAAGGCATGAGGCGCAGGTTCACCCATGCCGTAAAACCCTTGATTCTTGTTCTTAAAGACATGGTGGAAAACCAAAGAGCTAAATCCAAAAGACATGGTGGAAAACCAAAGAGCAAAATCCAACTCGCAAAAACATCTTAAAAATTTCTATGAGAAAGCAAAATTTTACGTAAAAAAAGAAAAAAAATAAATGCATATTAAATCTTAATTTTAAACCAAAGTAAAATGATTAGAGGCAAAGGTTTTCCTAACAATTACTGAAAGACATGTATTTATATGAATACAGATAGTCAATTTTATTCTAAACTTCATTTGTATGAACTGTTTGAGCCAAGACAAAGCTTTATTAGATAAATTCTTAAAATGTGTTAAAATTGTAGAATGTATACAACATATTACAAAAAAATATATCTTCATCAAGACAGGTCTTTTTTATTCAAGCGAAGGTCTGTAAGATAACTGCATGGACATAATAGAGGTGGTAAGACTTAGTAAAAATCAAAATCCAAAATAAGAAAAGAAATTTGTTCAAGATATTAATTTTTTTTTTTGTTTCCTTTCCGACTACAATTTTTAAAGCTATATATGCCGTATCTGAGCTAAAAAATCAAAGTACGAGATTAGGTGTAGATTTACATTATATTTGTCATTAACGTTCTGCTTACAATTAAATATTTCACCAATTTTGAACTTAAGTATCCCCACGTTTCTATAGTTAAATTGACTTTAAAGTGTGTCTGATATTTAAATGCAGAGTCGGAAAATAAAGCAGTTATTGTTTTAAAGCTCGAATATATCTATGAAACACGATTGATTTGAATTGTGTAATTTACAGGAATGTCCTATCTTTAGATTAATTGTTTATTGTTTAACGTCCCTCTCGAGAATTTATCCCTCATATGGAGATGCCATCACTTGCCGGTGGAGCGCTGCAAATTTTGTCCTTTAAATAGTTTTAGACTGGCCAGAATTTAGAAAGTTATATCCCGTTGGTTGCCATATTGGAGGTCCAAATGCTCTTATTCCTTCATTGTTCAACCAATTTTAGAATTTTTATATTTGCTATTTTGAATTAGGAATCATTATTTTTCTGAACTACTGTAGACGTAATTTTTTCCATCATAATTTCGCGGGAATCTCAATTTCTGTTTAATCCGCGGGTAGAAAATTACACGGACTTTCTAGATTGTCACTATATTTGCCTTACATTTATATTAAGTACTCTTGGACAAATTTCTGCGGATTATTTGTGACAGCGTATATAGCGTAAATTAATACCACACGGAAAAAAGTACTTCTACAGTATATAAATTTTTGGAAGCCTCCTTGATTTAAAAAAAATATTTAATAAAGATTTTCCACCAAATATTTCTGCTATATCCTCTTAAACTTGGTAAGACAAAGAGGAAAAATCACAGAGTCAACCTCCAATATGGCGGCCAACAGGAAGTAACTCTCGCTAAATTCAGGGCTATCGAAAATTATCTATATACTCGGCACTGACAGGGCCTTTGAGGGATCTTTTTCATGCCAGCATCTACTGCGACACGGGACCTCGATTTATGCAGTACGTCTCATCTGAGGGAACAGTCTCCACCTCGTATAGTGAGATTTGAACCCACGATGTAAGGATTATAACTCCTTACTTCTCGACTCTATGGCAGATGCTCTAATCACTGCACCACACGGGCGACTGTAAAATTACAAACCAAATAAAAAGATCTTTTTCTTTTTGATTTTAGTTTTCTGAACTTATCAAAAATACGCCATATATATGTATGACTTTAAAAATAGTGTATTGAATACACTAAACTTGCTACATATTGATCATCAATGGTGCACCATTTCATCACACAGAAAAAGCAGACTGGGAGTAGCTAATGATACAATGCACAGGGCTTTTCTCGAAAAAAAAAATAACGTTAAGTATTCAAAGGATTGGTCGCACATGTTGACATAAAATTATGAAAGTATAACATTACATAATATAATCTTGTGGGATTTTCATGCTATACAATCACACGCCTGCTAATCGATCACTTGCACAACCAGCAGTTGTGTATAACAATCAAAAGAGATCGATTTCCGGTTGTGCAGTTGATGCGAATAATTCCAGTGCACAGGTAGTAAATGGACTCGATTCAGGCAATAATTGATATTTTTATTAAAATATAAGAATGTGATTCCATGAGCAATTTATTTTTCTTTAATTTTACACTCTCATAAAATGCAGTGATTGTCGATTAGCGACTATATTTGTTTTGAAGCAAGGGCTGGTAGAGTGAAAACGCTGATTGAAAACAGTATTCGCCGACTAAAGTTCGTTTTAATCTCAACTAACCTTGAAAATTCAATGTCCACCATGAGTATGCAACAAGTGCATCCTATCCACCAAAACTGAGACTTCGATATGTGTATAATTTGACAAATATTCGAAGAAAAAAACATTGGTTGTGCATGCGATCATTCAGTTGTGAAAGAGATCTCGGGTTATGCATGAGATAAAGGATAAAAAGTTACGCAAGTATTATACAATCTCCATAATTCACCTCTTACACTATTTTATTTTTGGTAATTATAAAATTTTAAATATTGTCTATAATATGAAGACGTTACAAGGGCAGATCTAGCAATTTTTGAAAAAAAGGGGGGGGGGGGTGTCCAGGTGTCCAACACTCATGCATATAGGCACTTCAAACCTGGCAACACTGAGTTTTCAACAGTTCTATGGGGGACTTTGACAAGCAAAAAACAAACAAACAAAACAAAAACACAAACAAGCAAGCAGGGCTCGGATTCATTGCATGTGACGGTACTCGGAGGAAAGCATATTAAACGAGGGAACTCTATTTATAGCGATCAGAAAGGACAGAGATTGAACAACATGTACAGTGTATTTATTTTATTCGAAATATTTTTTTTTAATTCAAAGTATTTATTTTATTCAAAATATTAGACGTAATAAAATATCCGTGTTACATAACTCTCTCTCTAATCAAATAGAGGGGGGGTCCAACCCCAGGAACCACCTTCTAGATCCGCCAATGATGTACTCTCAGCAGCAGCAGCCGATCTCTTATATAGGGAAATGAGGCGTTATTTTTCATTAGTTCTGTAAACTAATCTTAATTTTAAAAACTTTCTTTAAACTGAGCATTTATTGTTGTTGTTACAATTTCATTGTCATTTCTAATTGGGTAATTAATAATATATGGTTATATAGAAAGAGTTTACAATAGGTACTCCCCAACCAGGGAGTAATCAAGATATGAAAGGAAATCGTCATGATTTTCCAGATAATAATGAAGTGGTAAAAGTTGCAAGGTGAATAAAAATTGAAAAAGTTTATCAACAACACTGTAGTAAAAATTGTTTTGAATGTGCTACAGATGTGACAACAAATATTTTTCTTAAATTTTTTGCATCAAACTACGCGCCTTGATTAGCCTACTGCAGAAACCATGGGTATTATCACGTGATTAGGATCCAGGGTTTCGGCCTGTGGTTCATCTTGAGAGACCTACATCTTCATTCATACATTCTTATAATTCATCATTGACTTTTTTATTGATTCATTGATGACTCCATTTGATGAACAAATGCACTAAAATTTCTATTTAATTAAAAAAACATTTTATTTATTTTTGCTTTGAAGACAGACTGAAATGAAATTGATCTATTTCAGCTTTGAATATTTTGTGCTTCCCATGCATTGATGCCTTTGAAATAAAGAAAGTACTAGTAATTTTTGAAATTATAAACTTTGCGGCTGATTTGATGCTTTGCATTAATTTTATTTGGAATGTTTAATAGGGATATTTTTTATTGAACGATTTTTTTGGATTTTTGACGATTTTTCCCCTATAGTATACATGATGAATAAATGTAATAAATATAATTTGTGATATAAAAAGTGTCCAAGAAGTCCGGGGGGGGGGGGGGGGGTCCTGTCCAGAAGCACCTGTAATGTGGTGTTGTCATCTTGATCCTTTCCAGATAACAAAATTCATGATACCTAGCTTCAAAACACCAGAAAATATTTACCCCTTGGCAAACACATATCATCGAGAGCCTGCCTCTTATTTTTTTCACAGACAGCACTTTTACCCACTTTTGTTGAAGTACCGTCAAATAAAGGTAAGGTATGTCTTTGAGTTAAACAATTGAAAGAAAATGATATACTGCCCAGTATATGCCATTTTTTTTTTTAATTTTTTATTTTATTTTATCTCTTTTTTTATTATTAATTTTATTATTATTATTTTTTTTTTTTGCATACGGAATAGTCATATTAAAGATGCATTGGATAATTCACACAAGATTTATGATTTAAATAATATACACATAATTTTTTACTGTAATTATATATATTGATTGTAACTGAAACTTTAACCCCCTAGCTCCCCTAACAGATCTACTTCAACAGTTTACTTATCTTATATATCTTTTTTTCTCACAAATTCAACTTATTTGCAAGAAAATTCTATAGTTTTATGTTTTAAATTTTTGTTATAATTATATAATGTTTAATTTTATTCGTAAAGTTTGAAAATCTCATGCATAACCCGAGATCTCTTTCACAACTGAATGATCGCATGCACAACCAATGTTATTTTCTGCGAATATTTGTCAAATTATACACATAATAGGAAGCATACTCATGGTGGACATTGAATTTTCAAGGTTAGGTGAGATTAAAACGAATTTTAGTCGGCGAATACTGTTTTCAATCAGCGTTTTCGCTCTACCAGCCCTTGCTTCAAAACAAATATAAATCGACAATCACTGCATTTTATGAGAGTGTAAAATCAAAGAAAAATAAATTGCTCATGGAATCACATTCTTATATTTTAATAAAAATATCAATTATTGTCTGAATCGAGTCCATTTACTACCTGTGCACTGGAATTATTTGCATCAACTGCACAACCGGAAATCGATCTCTTTTGATTGTTATACACAACTGCTGGTTGTGCAAGTGATCGATTAGCAGGCGTGAATCATAACAAGAGCAAATTGAAACTTACTGATGATTTCGTTGAATAAGTCTACTGTATTGTTGGTAGATGTAAATAACAGTGTGTTACTTACGCATTAGTTCGTCAATTTTGTTTAGATTTCCGATAATCTTTCCCTTTCCGCCATTTGTAAACAACCTAGATGTTTCCAATGATTTGCTTTCTCGGAACAACTACCTTGGTTCAATTACTAATGAAACCAGAGAAGTACGAATGTTTTGAGTCCCGAGTCCGATTTAAAAAAAGGTTCCGTCTTGCACCTGAGATACGAGGCTCGAGATACACCTTGACTAGCCTTTTTTGCTCCATGTTTAATACGTGAGGACAGGGCCTCCTCCGCAATGTAGACCCTTGAATCTTTACGATTTCCCCCCCATAAACTATCTTTCATAACATTTTCGTTTTCGTTATGTAAAGTATAGGCCCTAAATAATATCAACCCGAAAAATCCCTCCCCCCAAACAATTATTTGATAATTTAAAAAAAACCTAAAGGTATGTTTTTATAATATACATGTTTAGAGTGGGCTACGGATTTTTTTTTTTATGAAATGTTTGTTTTAAACCAAAAATCGAGCAGAAATAAAAAGACAATTAAAATGAATGAATAAATAAATAAATAGATAAATAAATAAATAAATAAATAGAGAAATAAATAAATAAATAAATAAATAAACCTAAACACAGGGATAAACAAACAAATAAAAAAAAAAACATTAAATAGTAATAATTAACAATAATTTTAAAAAAAAAAATCACCAGAATTTACATATTAGATGCACAAGGTAGTCCATACACGTGTATATGTATCGTGCAAAGCACGAGTAAAAGTTTTTTTTTTTAAAAATCTATCTCATGAGTGAAATAACTCCCAACACTGAATTTTCCTTTTATCATTTTTTTTCCTTTTATCTCTTCAGCTAGCAGTGAATAAACAGAAGTTTTAAGATAAATATAGAAACTGTATGGTACTTTTGCATTTTATTTAGACAATGCTAAATTATAATAGATCATCTTTTTTTTTTTGGGGGGGGGGGGGGCTCACGCTAGCTGTTAATCTTGCGGTTGTTTCAGGTGCGTGAGTACCAATGGATAAAGGTTCTCTATGTGTTGTAACATTAACTGTAAAGCATTGTTTCTGGAAACATCCACTTTTGAGTCAGTGTCATATTTTTTAAAAAACGTACTTTGTTAAATGTCCGACAAAAAATGGTTAACAACCTCCTATCTGATATATAATGTAGATCCAAGCATTTTATTGTTAAGTCATTCGTTCATTTTTTGTTAAGTACATGCACACCCAACTTAGGATTTTAAAAGACGGGGTCGGTGCACAATTAATATGCGTTCTAGTTTCTTTGAAAGACGACTTTTCAAATATGCAAAATCAGCATATATTATTGATTGATAGAGAATTAATCATGATTGTGTTGTTTTTAGCAGATGGCTGACTGTGTGTTGTAATATGCAAGCCAACACAGTTACCCCCTATTGCAGTAGTATATTATGAGCATTCTTCCTTCAATTCCGACATATTGAGTACTCCATGGTACATATCGGTAAATTGCATGATTAATATCTCGGTTAACCACAGTCTCCGAAAAGGTAAGAACAATCCCTGTAATTCAAATCAAATACCGGTATGTAGAAAACTTTCGGATATTATGGTAGGGTTGGGGTCCAAAAGCCATACATTAATATATTTCTAAGGAGGGGGAGGGGGGCTGAGAAAGTGGCACTAGTACTTGTATCACATCCTTCAAAAATTTTATATCTCAACTAAAGCAAAAATTATAAGGGGTAGGGGTTATAATATTAAGAGGGCGAAGGTACTCCATCCTCCACAAATTAATCAATTAAAATTCAAATAGTTCCTTCGCCGATTTTTGACATTAAAAACATTTTTTATCGTTTTTTGTTGCATAAACAGATCATGCGGGTACTCAGCTGTAAAATGTTACATACATAACTACTCAACAAAACTTCATCCACGAATTCAAATCCCAACAAACCAAGAGTTTTTACTCAAACCACAAAAGTTTGACCCCACGAAAATATGTGATTTTACAGTAATTACTGATTTATAATCTTCGTTTGGTTATTTCGGGAAGAGGGGACACATCATGTGATCCTCACAGGCCCCTGGGGGCTGGAAACATCCCCGGGCCCGCCCGTTTTTTCCCCATTTTTTTCTTTTAAGTCGACGTCGAAAGCGATATATTGAAGAACAGCTTATTGAGACAAAAAGGTTACATTATCGATATCGTCTAGTGCATATGAAAACACAAAAATAGGAAAAAAATGTGTCGACCCCAGATTGAAGAAGAAAAAAATGGAAAAAGGGGGATGGGGTTCAGTCTGGCATCAAGTGCGTGTGTTGATCTTCGTGTAATATTTGCTTGTTCGCCTAAAAGTGACATGAATCCCACAAAAATATTTAAAACACAATGACTTTTAGAACTAGTCTAATAGTTTTATGCTGTGTAACTCAATAATAGCATTACGTACGCTTACGCGGGATTACTATATGTATCTTTCTGCAAATCGGAAACAAAAACTCTTCAGCAGAGAATCCCTTAGAAATAAGGAATATTGTGCGTGCACCGTATATCAAAAATCATACGTCTTGTAAATGAATATGTCTTCGTAACAGAAAAATTCGAATTTATGTGTGCGATCTTTGTGAAGCGCGCGGGGGGAGTAGGGTCAGAATTTACAGCAATGAATTGATAAAGTAACGCCATGTACAAGGTTTCCAAGTAGAGAATAAAAGTTAATGTTCAAAATGGTTTCCCCTTTAATACTGTTAAGTTTTTTTTTTCTACTTTTCTGGGTTTTTTTTCCAGATACCCTCATGAGAACTGATGTTATTACCGACATTGAATAATACAGATCACATCCTCTGGTTCATAATTCTACTCACAGTGTCTTTATCAAGTACGTGCAATTCCCCAATTAGAAGTTATATAAATAATTTATATATGTTCAATTATTTATTCAAATACTCTTATTCATTCATTTATTATGACTTTCATATAAGTTGATGGCGGTGTAGCTCAATGTAAAAGAGGGTTTCAAAGAGTGGTCAAATGGTGCATTTCTTTACACGAGGTTCCGATGTCAGCTGCGGACTCGATAAAGACATGTAAAGAACAGGGAGGGAGAATGCTGGTCCTAGACTCCAGGGAGAAAGAATACACAATCACACAGTACATCCAAGGTCGGGCCATCTTTTAAAAAGTTGTTTTTGTTACCTTCTCCCGACCTGCTGACTCAAAACTTTTTTAACCTCCAGGAAGTATTTTTAATATGTACTCTGGAAAAGTACAGTGTATAATTAAAAAAAAATAGCAAATTGAAAATGGAATTTTCTGGGGGAAAAAAATCTTACCTACCTACCAACCCAGTATTTTCAGACCGAGTCGGGAGAAGACAAACATTTATTTAATACATAACTCATGTAGTATACGTAGACAATTATCTCGTATTATTTCAGACAAAAATTACATTGTGTGATTAAATAAAAAAAATGTTAGGAATTGTATTTTCCCTTTTTAATTTCACAGAATTAGATTTTTTTCGAAAACCAGAAAGCAGAGAGGTAAGTGGTACGATTTCTGTGCATGGTGAGTTTCTTGTGTGTTTTTATTGAACTCTACATAGGTCTAGTATATATATGTAACAGGCATGGTTTAATATTTATTTATTTTGAGTTTAGACTAATCTTCATTCATCACTTCAAGAAATGAACGAGATAGCAGAAGTGTCAAAGAAATGTAAGTACCTGTCAATATTTGGTTTTCTGTAAAAATTCATCTTCAATCAGTATCTCTTCTCTTAATTTGAAGAATATGAAAAAAGTAAATATAATTATTTGTCTGTTATTTATTAATTTTTTTCCCGAATCCCTCTTTTTTTTATTTAAACTTCAATGACATTGCCATAAAGAACGAGGGCGCTTTTGATTGGCATTCGGCAGGAATCTGGGCGTAATTGAAAAGTGAAAATTTTATCCACATGTCACATGAAATTTTAAGATTTTTTTTATTTATGAAAAAGGAAAATATTTTCCCGAAATTGAGTTTTGATTTTCTAAAAAAATAACTTGAAAATTGGCCAGATCAGACATTTGGTACAAAATGGTACATTTTCAAACATCAAATTTTTCTTTTCTTCTCTCCATGATTTTGAAACGTTATTTGTGTGTATTTTAATTCAAAGAAACGAATACACTTTTTTAAAAAATTTTCCCCCCCAAAAAAATGTGTGAATGTGGTGCTTCTTTGTCCTTTTAAAATGATCTGTGTAGTAGCGGTGATAGCTCATTGCAGTGTACATCGAAAATTTGCATGGGGCGTTAATTTTTTTTTTACATGCAAACAACCATTTATTTTGTCAGTTTCGTTTTATGTTGATATATTAAAATTTTGAAAATATGGTTCAGTTTGGATATATCTATATAATGTACATCATGTACACGTATCATGCATCAATATATGCATTAAATATTTTAGGTGTTTATTTTTGTGAAACATAACTGTTATAGTACCCCCTAGGAAAAACGGACAAAAATGTTACAATCTCACACTTTCAAACTAACTGAAAAAAAAAACCCATGGACGTGTTTGTAAACTCTGACAAGCTGTGTTCAGCCAACCAAATCATGGACATTTAAACCATAAGTGTTTCGTACAAATGATTCCTGCAGATCACACGCCAAATGCGCCCATCTTCTTTGCATCATTTACAAACAAAGTAGGTTCATTTACATATATTAATCCAGTCGTACATGTATCCCATTTACATGTACATGTACATACATGTGTATTTCTGTAAATTTTGTCTTTACTGCCACCTGGTTATTTCAAAATTTACAACATACCACATGCAAGTAGTTATAAAAACAGTTTTTGTCCATGTGTATAAACGAAAGTATATTTTGTCATATAGTTTGTGAGGAATACCGAAAATTCAGAAGAAATGTCCCTTCCTTTACCTTTATAAAGAAGAGCAAGGTAATACTAGATTAACATATGCAACTTATATTCGATTACTTCTCATTCAATTCTTCAAATTATTAGGCAAGCTTTTTCAAATTGATCAAAATGTGATTCTTTTCTTTTTTAGTAGACATGCGATTATATTACATATGTATATACAATAAGGAAAATTGTAATGCATTAGTTTTTTCACAATTTTGCATATAAGCTAGTGTACGTCACAAATTAATAATCCATGAAGTCACGTTAATTGCGGTTGAAAAAATATACGTTCAAAATATCCTGTTCTTGGAGTACTTTAAACAATCTTCTAAACGATTGTAGACACGGACTGAATCCCCTGCATCTACTCACGCCAACAAGACAACTCCAGAGAGTTTTTATATATCACTGTCCGGTATCCCTGACGCGGGACTAGGGGTTTGGTCAGATATTCCTATACCCAAGTTTACAGTTTTGGATGAATATGAAGGGATCGAGTACAACATTGCAGATGCTTGTAAGATTAAAGCCCGCTGCAATAACTACTCATGGTTATACTCGTGGGTGGTAAGTGTAGTTGGATTTCAATGTTCAGAAAATTTCCATCAGTGTACAGATCGAGGTCCTTTAAACAAAAAAATAAATATTCTTAAAAATGAAAGTGAAGTAAAAAAAATCTCCTTAGCAATTGTTTAAGTACATTACCCTTTCAAACAAAAAAATAAAGTTTCTCAGATGAAATGGGAAGGAAGTGGGGGTACCATAATTATTGCATGTCTTTCAACAACCTTTACATGAAATGCTGCATTAGCCATTATAAATCAATATTTCCATTTCTTATTGTTTTTTCTTCTGTGATAACTCTTTGAAAAAGTGGGTCTTCATAATTTTTTTTTCAAATGCAACGTGCAAGTTATACATCAAGGTTAAGGCCAAGGGATCAGAAATGCTTTTACATCTACTTTAATAATTATGTCCAGTGATTTGACAGTATTAATTATTTCTGAAATTAGGTGAGAAGCACTGACGATATCGTTTACAAAATCGATGCTACATCTCCAGAGCTCGGTAACTGGCTCCGTTATGTCAACTGTGCTGCACACACAACACAGGAAAACGTACACGGCTTCCCGTGCGAGGGACTGGTGTTCTACATGACAACAAGGGACATAACTCCACGTACCGAGTTATTTTTGTGGTACGGAGATTCATATGGAGATTATCTGAATTTGAAAAGAATTCACCCAGGTACTGTTGGCAATCAATGTACTGTATTTATAATTATAACAGTTGCAGATCTGAATCTAGTCTTGTCCCATGATCCCTTGCACTTCCAATAACGAAGTGCAAGGGATCATGGGGCAAGACTGATCTGATACTCGCAGGTCTGAAAAAAGGGGATGGGTGACCATCTCAATTTTTGCACCGTAAGAGACTGGCTTTCGTACTTCACGTGAGCTTTACCTGTGTCAAGGCATTTCCAAATGTTCCATGATTTTTTTAACCTCACAATCTAGACCACGAAGTTTAACTTCAAACACTATTTTGCACAATGATATAAATAATTTTTTTTAGCATGATGGACAGAAAAGATAGCTACAATATGCCAGAAGTCATTGCACCTTGACTAAAAAGAACCCAAAGTAATTCTCTGAATTGGCATGTTTCTCTTGCGCTAGCCTCCTTTCCCGTATTTTCCCATGTTTTACCTCACATGTGTCCATTGTACTTGATAAATAAATAAATGATAAATAAAATTGATAAAACATTTTTTAAAAAATCAAACTATTATTGAAATGTGTAAAAACTCTTTTTTCAGAGAAGGACATGGGAGACAATGTCAAGATAAGAGTGAATGTCCTAAGTAAACAATCGGACAAAATGTTCTATGAAGATGGCACTCCTATGAACTACACCCGCTGGGTTCCTGGATCCACCCAGGGACTTCCTGATGGTGTATTTGGTTTATCGTTGGTTTTTAAAGAAGTTGAATGGAAATGGCATCCCGAGAAAGACTATTCTTATTTCACAGGACCGGAGGGTCTTAAGCTTCCCTTTATATGTGAGCAAATGTACAAAATGTAGTTACTTTAATGTTAACTTATGCTCTGTTTTCCTTTAAATACTACGTATTTATAATTGTCTGCGCATGCCATGCAGATATTCTTGTTAAGTTCCCTACCAGTTAAACTGAAGGGGGCTACAGATTTCTTAAGGCTTTTGCTCTGCCTACATGTTTTTATCAGTATTGCTTATACAATGCTATAAGTATCAGAATGTTTGTTTTCTGTCTTTATTTCAAAGAAAGGTACACATTCTAATGTACTTACAATGGTTCATTAAATCTGATTTTTTTTAACCTGTGAGAACCTTCAAGTTATGTCGACATTTATTTTTTTGAAAGCTTCTCTTCCAATTTACAACTGCACTCGCCGTTACATATTTTTCGTCCTGCATGTATGCGATATATACCTCTAAAATGCTTCGGCTTAGATAATGAAAGTAAATATATGAACTTTAAGAATCATTTTTTTTACCATCGAACCAAACGATATGAAGTGTGTCTATTTGCAAAACTGATTTTTGTTATTATACGTGTCATAAATATGGTATTAATAACCTCTTATAAAGTTAGATATACGAGGGTTGTCCAATTAGACATGGAAAACAATTTAGTTCCTCTTCGTTTGCCTGTCCAAAGTTGATTCTGTGGGCGAAGGTTTCGGTTAAATGAGCAGTTCGAACAGACAAATCCAGTTTTTATAATGTTTCTGTTCTGGTTTAATTGCTCCTACTTTAAGCAGCTAGCCTATAAAACTACATTCCATACAAATAGACAATATTTATGAGATGAGGCTGATCAATCGAAGCACATGTATCTTTTAAAGATAGATACAGTTTAACTGAAAATGATTATTTAAATAAAAGCCTGTATAAGATTACAAATATTTGTAGTATTTTAATGCATGTAAATGGGTAAAGACTCATATGTGTGAAAAATTTTGTTTGCTTAATTTTTTCCTCCCACCCTCGTAGGTTTTGAAGTTTATAGGTGACGATAAACGGAGAATTAATTTCAGCCAACCTTAAGGTATAGATTTCTTTTCATTTTCCTAGTAAAACGCAGAAAATACAGTACATAAAGTTAGTCGAACTTGACCTAAAACCTTCCCCAACTTCTGAATTTAACGAGTTTAACACACAAGTTCCACTTAACTGTATTATAGCCGTTACTATTTCCGGCAGGAAGGTAAAAAAAGTCGTAGAATCTCCTACTCTATTTAAAATAACTTCTTCACTAGTGTCATAGTGTGTTATATATGTCACTTTTGTATCTTTTTCTCCGTCTCTAAACTTAACAAGCCACAATTTTATTACATAACCTTGTGGCGCTAAGACGTTTGATAACGCCTTTTGGAGCAAACTCAATCTCCAAGACACTTTTGAAAATTACGACTACAATAATTATCTGTTACTCTTGCTATTTTAAAAGTGAAAATTTATATAATATTTAGATTTTGTTTCTGGCTTCACTGATATAAATAGCTGCAGACCTGTAGCTCTCGAAAACAAAAATATTGACGGACCGTCTGTCAATATATTTTTTTCGGAGAGCTACAGTTCTGCAGATGTTTAACATGTTACCAGAGATTTTACGTAGATTGAAAATTCGTAGACTGTGGTTTTATAAAACTTCTAAAATGTCTGTCCTACAATGCTCTCTGTACATAATAAAGAAAAGATACGTGTTGTCTTTTTGTTTAAATCATATTAAGAAAAGGGAACAAAAGATTAATTGATGTCCTCGTGTGCGGCATCAACTTCAAATACCGGTATTTACATTTACAAACATTGAATGTCTTTGACAACACGAGATTGAGATTTAAGCCCCTTACTTGCAATTGTCTCCAAATTTATCACGTTTTCAGATAAATGTTCATAAACTTTATATCGTCCTTTCACAAACTGTCTCCGAGGTAAGCATGAGTAAGGACATGTCAAAAATTTTTATTGTTTATCTCCTGTAAATTGCGTATTCGTCATTTAAAAAAAAATACAATTACTTTACATATATACCCAGTATTTGTTTACCTTAATTTTTTAGATTTACCTTTCAATTCAGAAATGATTAGACTTCTTCCCTGAAGCAGGTGCTTTTCAGCTGTGTTTGAAGGGGACTCAAATAGGTTGATGATACCTGTTGTCCTATCACAATTGATGCATTTTTGTAGTGTACAATGTACAAAAAATAAATGGTTTAAAATTCGTACACGTGCATTTTTTACTATGACCTTTATTCCTTGAACCAGGAATTAAAGTATAGATTACCGGTATTCAATTTTCTCGTTTTGACCAAAAATGATTAAATGAATGATTTGCTTTCGATCTTTGATGTTTTTAATATCTCAATGAACAGGCATGTTCCTATAGTTACTTGTTCAGATAAACAAACTTATTTTAAGGTTAATTGATACTCTGATAAGAAAGACAACTTTTAATGACATAAATGTCTATTACAGTAAAACTTCTCCAAACCGGACAGCTGCCGGACTGAATAAAATGGCCTGACTAGAGGGATGGGCCGGTTTTCCGAAAATTTAGCATACTGAAGAATTGCAGATTTTCAGTACCTGCATGTGCAAATATTAGGTATTCCGTAATATGCGTTATAGATTTGCCAAGTTGAAATGTCTTTTTTTTTTCCAATTTTGCCCCGCAAGCTATGTTATAATTAGTTGTATTTTCTTTATAAAATACATTTCTTTAGGAAAATCATTAAGGTTCAAGCAACATTTTATATGAGTGAGCAGAGGGTTTATGAATTAACCTTAAGCAGTACATGTACTTTTCAAATTCAGATAAACTAACTCGCATTCAGTTAAACTTCTGTAAATGAGGTTGGCTAAGTTATGATTTGACTTTAAAATGCGCTTTCTAATTGACATTCTTTGTGGAAATGTGGAAACTTGTCAATTGTATGTCAATTCCACTTTATGGATATTGGTCTATTTCAGTCTATGAAAGATAGTTTTGTGCGCCACTCTATTTCAGGATATGGACATTGGTCTTGTATTTCAGTCTTATTCGTGATTTGGGTGGCAATGCAAACAAGACTGAATATTAAAATCGTTAAATTGTATAAGATCGGGTAAAATGTGTGAATCACTTAATTTTCTGAAAAACTGCTCAGATCAGGTTGGTGTTGGAAGTCGAAAATTTCTTCACCGTGAACAGCTTTGCGTCACGTTCACTAAAATACCTCACTGTGGGCGATAATTAATTTCTCGCTATATAGAGGTAAGTATTACTAAATAAAAATGCAACGAGAGGGTTTATATAAAGTTGTTTCATTGAGCATTTTAAGCAATTATATCTAGACGGTTCTTCGGACTCTAAATTCTAGGACTGCAGGTATGTAAATGTTCAAAATATAAATAAAAACTATGGATTTAAATTGATAAATAAATAAAATTGAAACAATTTTGATATAAATGATTAAAGAATGAATGTAATGAAATTAGTTTCTCAGGGATATCTGAATATTTTTTTATGTGAGATAAACATATTTATACCACCTCCGTTCGAATTGGGCATTTCCTAAGAGATGATGCAAATATATAAATCAGATACGACGGAAAAACAGAAGTTTTTTCAAAGCTGAATTTTCTAATTCTTAAATAAAGTCTTGTGCATGAGAAAGCAAAATCTTCTATACATTTCCTCGAAGAGTCTTGTGCTGTTACGTTTCTACAGCGTCTGTTAGCTGTCTGTCTGTCCCACTTGGTTCTCCGCACTTTTTTTTCTACACGCTTGATGACAAAACAATTAATTTTAAGTATAGAATTGTTAAAATTACATGCTTATCACTTTACAAGTTGTATATCAATTGTGTCCATCAATCGTATTCAGATTCTAGATAAAACAAGAGGCCCGTGGGCCACGTCGCTCACCTGAGCAATATTGCTAAGAAAAAAGCAGAAATCAGTTTATTATTGAAAAGTTTAAACCCAGTAGTGGTCCCAACCTATCCTTAACATGGAGAGGGTATGATATGAACAAGCTTGAATCTCCACTAACTAAGGATGTTTGCATATTTCTTTGACTATACCTGTGGCTTTATTGACATTTACATTTGAACTTACACTGTGGCCATGTCCTACCCCCAGGAGTCATGACTTGAACAAAATTGAATCTACACAACCTGAGAATATGAATAGGACTAATCATGGCTTTGCTATTCTTGAGAAGAAGATTTTTAAAGAATTTTTCTATTTATTTCTATGTAAAACTTTGATCGGCCATTGTGGCCCCGCCTTATCCCCTGGGGTCATGATTTGAACAAATCTGAATCTCCACTACCTGAGGATGCTTCCATAAAAATATGATCATTTATGCCTTTGCTATTCTTGAGAAGAAATTTTTAAAGAATTTTCCTATATATTTCTATATATACATTTGAACTTACACTGTGGCCATGTTCTACCCCCAGGAGTCAGGACTTGAACAAAATTGAATCTACACTTCCTGAGAATGCTTCCATATAAATGTGATCTTTCATGTCTTTTCTATTCTTGTGAAAAAGACTTTTTAAACAATTTCCTATATATTTCTATGTAAAACTTTCATCGGCCATTGTGGCCCCGCCCTACCACCGGGGGTCATGATTTGAACAAACTTGAATCTACACTACCTGAGGATGATCCCACATGAGTTTCATCTTTAATGGCCCAGTGGTTCTTGAGAAGAAGATTTCTTTTAAAAATGCCATTAATTTTTCACTAACTCATAATTATCTCCCTTTGGAAGTGGGCGTGGCCCTTCATTTGAACAAACTTGAATCCCCTTTACCCAAGGATAATTTGTAGCAAGTTTGGTTGAAATTGGTCCAGCGGTTTTACAGAAGAAGATGAAAATGTGAAAAGTTTACAACAACGCCAACGACGACAACGACAGACAACACACAAATTTTGATCAGAAAAGCTCACTTGAGCCTTCGGGTCAGGTGAGCTATATAAAAAGGGCACCGCAAAGAGCATCACCTCGTACAGTGTACACACAGTTACGTTAACTCCTTTTGCGAGGGGGAAAACAATATTCGTCTATGTAGAGAGAACAAAAATATTCTTACCTGAAATAAAACCTAACAAGCCAAGAAAGAAAATGGAAGAAAAAAATGAAACTTGTACAAACTAAAAAAACGTATACAGTATATTTCATGGAGGGGTAGATTGTACTTCTTTCAGTACCATTTTTTCAAACTCGACTACAAAACCCTTATTTGACTATACTGCAGTAAAATTGGAATGGGCGCTTATAAGCATCTGGGAAAAGTAATTGTAGAGAAAACTGCTGCGAAAATTTGTTAATTAAGTGATATTTAAGGCATTCTGATAAATAATTGGGATGCGAGTTTTAATTAATGTGTATTTTTTCAATGACCATTGCATATGCAATGGATGAAATATTGTCAGGCGTCGCATCAGGTGTTTTAACAAAAACAAATTTATCATGTGTGTTACTTTTAATTTCAGGGGACCTACCATGCGTCTTTTGGTTTTCGTTCTTGCTTCTGTATGTACCGTGAATGCTGGGTTTTACGATTTCAGGAAATTCGGTAACCCCCAAAGTGACGTGCACTTTGGAGACATTAAAAGCCAGGAATATTTGCAAGACGAATCAGAGTATCCAACAATCAACACAAGGGAGAAACTGCTGTCTATACGGAATGATCTCAGCGTACTGTCTAAGGCCCTCTCCAGCATTAGGAACAAACCCAATATGTACCCACAGAATCAACGACCCCATCAAATGACTTATGAAAACTATATCAAAAGCAAATATTCCAATTTTGATGCATCAGATATACGCCGATTACTGCTTCACTTTGGTAGATGAAACAAGATAACGGTTATTCCGCTTTTTGATACACGTCTACTAGTAGATAACTGATAAAATATTCATAAAATCCTAACTGGCCCTTTATTGAAAATATTAATATTTACATTGCTCTGTTAAGTCTGTAGGCCAGCAAGCCTGATATGAAGTGTACAGGGTTGTAATTATGCATCTAAAATTATTTTTTCCTATTATTTTAAGCTCCCTGATTGGCTCAGACGTGCTCACATGATGAAAAAATACACAAAAATATCCTACTATACATTCTATACATTGCTTCTTTATAATGTATATAGGGTATTTTTTTGTGAAGCGAATATTTTGTGGGGGGAGGGGTTAAAAACTTTTTCCTATTCTACACGTGATGAATAAGTGTAATAAATATGATTTGTGAAAAAAATGTCCAATAAGCCCCGAATTTGATTGGGGGGGGGGGGGGGGGTTCCGGTGATATATACATGTATAACAAAATGATATTATATTTCTAAAAATGGAAAATAACAAAAGTGCTGACTTCACAATACAACTCAAGTATACATGTATAACTCAAGTTGATGTTTCTAGGAAAAATCATTTTCTTTTTTTATAATTATGAAGTTCTGTAATAATTGGTTGGGCGTGACAATGCCTTGAATAAGAATTTGATTTATGTGAAATCATAATAAAATACTGTAGTGCATAGTCACAATGTTTTTCCTAAATAAAATAAATCAAATGTTGTCCTTAAAAGTTTTACATTTTCTACATTACTCTATCAATACAAAGGTAAACAAGATGTGTTTGTGAAACACTATGCACCCGACGGCAACAAAGTTCAAAAAAATATTTTCAGAAGATAAGTCAAGGTCATAAGGTCATTGACCTTGGTGTCATTTAAAGAACTTCATTAGTGGAGTATGCACACCAAATATGAAGTCTCTATCTGTCATGGTTCAAAAGTTATGGAGAAAGTTTGTAAAATCTATTTTTAGCATAAAGGTCACATTCAAGGTCACAAGGTCATTGACCTTGGTGTCATTTGAAAGAGCATCATTGGTGGTTCAAAAGTTATGCGAAATATATGCAAATAGTCTCTATCACTGTCATGGTTCAAAAGTTATGGCGAAGGTTAAAGTTGACAACCGAAGGACAGACAAACAGATAAACAGACAATCAGACAGGACAAAAACAATATACGCCTTGGATCTATCGATTCGGGCGCATAAAAATTAAGATAACCCAGAGACATATAATCTATTATTATGTCTCTGGATAAACCGCTCATTTTTGTATCGTTAGTCTGTGGTAAAAATGATAGAGGAAAGTTGTGGGTTTTTCATACTATTTTCAATTTTTTTGGTTAAATTCTCTAAAAGAAATTAAAATGTACCTTTTTTTCGGTCAATCCATAGATATATCAAATTAACGGAAAAGCATATCGAGCTTACACTTCGTGCTCGGTCGATAAGCTTTTCCATGGAATCGATATCGGGTAAATCTGTGGGTCGATCGACCGACATATTTGTAAAATATTTGAATTTTAGTTATCAGTTGTATCCCCAAATCTGAAAATTTACAAAGGTTCCATTTTGCAGGCATTTAGCATCTACCGACCGTGCGTGGAGGGTGGGCTGGCAGTGGGGTCGACCACATCCACTTCGTCTTCGCTAATGAAGGGTTTCTGATATGCTACTCTGAGTACACTGTACTCTCCTAATAATCTGCGGAGATTAGCGTATCATAAACTCTTGGTTAGCAAAGATGCCTCCACTTATTTTCTATATAACTTTGTCTATTGATATGCTCATTGTAAGACCACATCCCCCCCCCCCCCCCCGCCCCTCCCCCACACATACTCTTTGATAAAGTATATCTAGTTAGATAAGAGAAATGTAGTAGAGTATTTTGATTTGAACATATTTTATTATGTAACAATTCCATAAACGGATTGGGCAGCAGGCATAGCTTATATGAGCCCTCTCCATAGAGTACTAGTATATGAATAAAGTATAGTATTACAGAAGTTGGGGCATAGTATAGTATAGTGTTACAGAAGTTGGAGCCCCTCCCAATAGGATTTATTAATTTGATGAGACTTTCAGATATTTATTATATAGTGCTACTGTGACCTCCTATTTGACTTTGGAAAAAAAAAACAACCTTGGTTTAAAGTTGAGAAAATACTGTATTTTGATTAAATTTGTTTCATGTGTACTGTAAATATGATCGATTTGAAGACTAACAATCATTATACCCCCTGCTTGAAAAGCGGGAGGGTATACAGTAAGCGGAATGCCCGTCCGTCTGTCTGTACGTCCATCTGTAACGCTTTTGGGTACCCATCTCCTACGCAACTCCTCTTTCATTCAAAAGAAATAATGAGACTTTCACAGATTATTTGTTACATAGGCCATTCTGCACTTTCTTTTTTTTTTTACTTTTTGATCGAAACATAATATTTCGGGTAAAAAAATGGAATTGAAAGGAAGTTGGCCTTGAAAAAAGTTGGCCACTACACCCCCCCCCCCCCCCCCCTTCACGAAATAGGATTTTCGAGTTCGGGCAAGTTTCTTTTTTTTTGTTGCTTGTCCACTTCATTTACAGGTTAGCAGAAAAAATAATTCTCTGGTTGGCCCCCCTCTTTCAAATACGATGCTACGTGCCTGCGCAACTCCTCCTATACCACTGAATAAAATCTAATGATACTTTAAAAGTTTTTTTTATTATATAATGCCAATATTCACCTTCTTTTTCACCTTTGTCATCTGACACTTATTTCGGTCTCTCAGAGGAAAACATTGACTTTGCCATTAAAATCATATGGGAGGCGGGGGGTGTGGTATCATTTAGTGAGCTCGATTAGTTCGAATATTCCTGTACCAACTTAAAACTAGACAAAACATTATCTTATTTTCACATTTTTTTTTATTCACCGATTTTACACCCCCCCCCCCCCACACACACACACAATAGGAATTAGGGTTTTTTCAGCAAATTGACTTACTTGCTTGGCTTATTCCTGTTCGCTCTTTTGGGAGTATAAAGCCGCAACCACACCACGCCATCAGACTCTGATTTTGGCTATGCTTTTCGACTGGGTCCACGTTAACCTTTTGGACTTCTGATGCCAATGTGCTAGTTTCTCCTGAGCATCTTGTTCCTGGTGTGAGAGAAGGTCAATGTCATTTGCAAAATCCAGGTTCTCAAGCTGTTTGGTGAAGGTCCACTGGATTCTGGTCTTACAACGTTAACTCTTTGTTGTTTCCTGCATAACCAAGTCAATGACTTTATCAGAAATATGGTATAGGTGAGAGCATGCAGCCCTGTCTTACTCCAGTGTCCACATTAAAAGGATCTGTGAGCTTCCCGTTATCGATGATATGACATATGACATCATCATATTGATTCCTGATTATACTTATGAATTTTGGTGGAATTGCATACTAGTAATATGCCATTAATGCCAAGATGGTTGACCTGTCCACACTGTCCAATGTCTCCTCAAAGTCCACGAAGATTGAGTAGAGAGGAGACTGCAATTCAATGGACTTCTCAGGGATAATGTGGCTATGTGATCTGTGCATGATCTGTCCTGACTGAACCCTGTTTGTTCTGATCTTAGTTTCTTGTCCAAGGCTCCAATCATTTTTTCCAAACCTACTCTTGTTACATGCAGGATCTTACTGGCAACACACAAAAGCATGATGCAGCAAATTATTACAAATTAATTGTCTGTGTATATTTGAAGTATCCCCGTACATGTATTTGTAAATACAGCAATGAAAGGTGCAATTAATACGAGAGAGAGAGAGAGAGAGAGAGAGAGAGGATTACTAAATATCAAAAATACAAAGGGAAGTGTAATAATATAATTACGCGCAAGAATATAAAAGAAGGCAATTTATGTCTTTATTAATACTTATAAGTTGATGTCATTTGTTTAAACTAGTTTTCTGTCACTGTAATTGTCGGGAGCGGGGGGCACCTGTTCATGCATAGAATAAGAAGGGGCGGAATGTAAGGGGCGTGTATGTATAATTATGTGATTTTGTAATTCATTTATATGATAATGGAAAATTGTATGTTTTTGTGTGTTTTTTTTTTGTTGTTTTGTTTTATGTACAATTGTATGTATGTTTATATGTTTGCATGTGTATTGGGGGGGGGGGGGGGGGGGCATGGTGTAATTCTATAATTGTGAATTTTTTGTGAACGTTTCAATTTAACGCTGTATAAAGGTATCTTTTCGAAAAATTTTGATGGCTCTAAAAAGAGCCTTTGCAGTATACTTCATTTCTGTAGAAACTGCTCAGTACTCCTCATCTGATCCGGAGTCTGACATGTCGTCGGAGATGATCTGTACATCCTCTCCAAACATTTCACGCGCCCGCAGATCTGCAACGGTTTGGGCTTTGTTGTGAGCGTAGTCATAGTACATGTTTCTAAGGCCCTCGACGACTGCA
The DNA here is from genome assembly GCF_032062105.1 of Saccostrea cuccullata. Taxonomy (NCBI): domain Eukaryota; kingdom Metazoa; phylum Mollusca; class Bivalvia; order Ostreida; family Ostreidae; genus Saccostrea; species Saccostrea cuccullata. The sequence continues at coordinate 259,061 of NW_026926398.1, forward strand.
AGTCTCAGTCTGAGGCTGTATCTGAAGGATCTGTGATTTTCATTCTTGGCTTTACTGTATCTGGACTGCAGGTCAGACATCTTGTAATTGAGCTGAACAATCTGCTCGCAGGCTCTCTTGAAACGGCGCTCGCTGTCCATCAAAGAGAATCTCTTGTCCAAGGTATTTCTTCTGGAACCAGTAACTTTGGTAGCTCTCATCTTGATAGTAGCACTAGTAGTTTGGTAATGTATTCGATTTGCAGTGGAAAGAATTGTGATGCCCTTGCCTGTCGCACGCCTTGCTATATAGCGCACAGTGGCATTGCTAATTGAGAAACTCGTTTCATTTTCTAATGCGACACCCGTCGCCTGAATAAACAGTTATTATCTGTCTCAACGGCTGTGCCAAGTGCCATGATTGCTGAGCTTGGACTGACAATTATCCCTCGGAAAATGTTCCGTTATTTTAAATTATCTGGGTACTCTTTAAAAAATGAGATTTTCAGGCAAGCAAATAATTAATTAATTTTGTTAATTAACTTTTATTGATATTCGGTTATGTCTAAATTTTGTTTCTTATAAACTTTTAATCGGAGATATTTTCCCCCTTCTTTTTACCAGGTACATGCATGTAGATTTCTATGAGCTGTACAAAACGTGCTGGAAACGATGTTGTGCTTATCTCCCTTTGACTGCACGAGTTTCACGATTTTTTTTTCTTGAAAAACATTTTGTTCCTAATACATGTAAATTGTAATTGTTACCTATGAATTAATATCACTAATAGCATTGAAACCAATTTAGGTTGTTGAAGAAAGAAAATTTAAAAAAAAAAAAAGTCTACGACACCTGGTATTCCCAGGCGGTCACCCATCCAAGTACTAACCAGGCTCGACGTTGCTTAACTTCGGTGATCGGACGAGAACCGGTGCTTTCAACGTGATATGGCCGTAGACATGTAAGTAGTGTTTATTTTCCGGTTTTGTCAGTAAATGAATGTTTTAAATTGAAAAATTGAAATGATAACTTGCTATTCGTATTTTTTCTCTCTAATTTATGTCTTTATTAATACTTATAAGTTGATGTCATTTGTTTAAACTAGTTTTCTGTCACTGTAATTGTCGGGAGCGGGGGGCACCTGTTCATGCATAGAATAAGAAGGGGCGGAATGTAAGGGGCGTGTATGTATAATTATGTGATTTTGTAATTCATTTATATGATAATGGAAAATTGTATGTTTTTGTGTGGTTTTTTTTTGTTGTTTTGTTTTATGTACAATTGTATGTATGTTTATATGTTTGCATGTGTATTGGGGGGGGGGGGGGGGGGGGGGGGGCATGGTGTAATTCTATAATTGTGAATTTTTTGTGAACGTTTCAATTTAACGCTGTATAAAGGTATCTTTTCGAAAAATTTTGATGGCTCTAAAAAGAGCCTTTGCAGTATACTTCATTTCTGTAGAAACTGCTCAGTACTCCTCATCTGATCCGGAGTCTGACATGTCGTCGGAGATGATCTGTACATCCTCTCCAAACATTTCACGCCGCAGATCTGCAACGGTTTGGGCTTTGTTGTGAGCGTAGTCATAGTACATGTTTCTAAGGCCCTCGACGACTGCAAGTCTCAGTCTGAGGCTGTATCTGAAGGATCTGTGATTTTCATTCTTGGCTTTACTGTATCTGGACTGCAGGTCAGACATCTTGTAATTGAGCTGAACAATCTGCTCGCAGGCTCTCTTGAAACGGCGCTCGCTGTCCATCAAAGAGAATCTCTTGTCCAAGGTATTTCTTCTGGAACCAGTAACTTTGGTAGCTCTCATCTTGATAGTAGCACTAGTAGTTTGGTAATGTATTCGATTTGCAGTGGAAAGAATTGTGATGCCCTTGCCTGTCGCACGCCTTGCTATATAGCGCACAGTGGCATTGCTAATTGAGAAACTCGTTTCATTTTCTAATGCGACACCCGTCGCCTGAATAAACAGTTATTATCTGTCTCAACGGCTGTGCCAAGTGCCATGATTGCTGAGCTTGGACTGACAATTATCCCTCGGAAAATGTTCCGTTATTTTAAATTATCTGGGTACTCTTTAAAAAATGAGATTTTCAGGCAAGCAAATAATTAATTAATTTTGTTAATTAACTTTTATTGATATTCGGTTATGTCTAAATTTTGTTTCTTATAAACTTTTAATCGGAGATATTTTCCCCCTTCTTTTTACCAGGTACATGCATGTAGATTTCTATGAGCTGTACAAAACGTGCTGGAAACGATGTTGTGCTTATCTCCCTTTGACTGCACGAGTTTCACGATTTTTTTTTCTTGAAAAACATTTTGTTCCTAATACATGTAAATTGTAATTGTTACCTATGAATTAATATCACTAATAGCATTGAAACCAATTTAGGTTGTTGAAGAAAGAAAATTTTTAAAAAAAAAAAAAAAAGTCCCATCTCGACACCTGGTATTCCCAGGCGGTCACCCATCCAAGTACTAACCAGGCTCGACGTTGCTTAACTTCGGTGATCGGACGAGAACCGGTGCTTTCAACGTGATATGGCCGTAGACATGTAAGTAGTGTTTATTTTCCGGTTTTGTCAGTAAATGAATGTTTTAAATTGAAAAATTGAAATGATAACTTGCTATTCGTATTTTTTCTCTCTAATTTATGTCTTTATTAATACTTATAAGTTGATGTCATTTGTTTAAACTAGTTTTCTGTCACTGTAATTGTCGGGAGCGGGGGGCACCTGTTCATGCATAGAATAAGAAGGGGCGGAATGTAAGGGGCGTGTATGTATAATTATGTGATTTTGTAATTCATTTATATGATAATGGAAAATTGTATGTTTTTGTGTGTGTTTTTTTTTTGTTGTTTTGTTTTATGTACAATTGTATGTATGTTTATATGTTTGCATGTGTATTGGGGGGGGGGGGGGGGGGGGGCATGGTGTAATTCTATAATTGTGAATTTTTTGTGAACGTTTCAATTTAACGCTGTATAAAGGTATCTTTTCGAAAAATTTTGATGGCTCTAAAAAGAGCCTTTGCAGTATACTTCATTTCTGTAGAAACTGCTCAGTACTCCTCATCTGATCCGGAGTCTGACATGTCGTCGGAGATGATCTGTACATCCTCTCCAAACATTTCACGCCGCAGATCTGCAACGGTTTGGGCTTTGTTGTGAGCGTAGTCATAGTACATGTTTCTAAGGCCCTCGACGACTGCAAGTCTCAGTCTGAGGCTGTATCTGAAGGATCTGTGATTTTCATTCTTGGCTTTACTGTATCTGGACTGCAGGTCAGACATCTTGTAATTGAGCTGAACAATCTGCTCGCAGGCTCTCTTGAAACGGCGCTCGCTGTCCATCAAAGAGAATCTCTTGTCCAAGGTATTTCTTCTGGAACCAGTAACTTTGGTAGCTCTCATCTTGATAGTAGCACTAGTAGTTTGGTAATGTATTCGATTTGCAGTGGAAAGAATTGTGATGCCCTTGCCTGTCGCACGCCTTGCTATATAGCGCACAGTGGCATTGCTAATTGAGAAACTCGTTTCATTTTCTAATGCGACACCCGTCGCCTGAATAAACAGTTATTATCTGTCTCAACGGCTGTGCCAAGTGCCATGATTGCTGAGCTTGGACTGACAATTATCCCTCGGAAAATGTTCCGTTATTTTAAATTATCTGGGTACTCTTTAAAAAATGAGATTTTCAGGCAAGCAAATAATTAATTAATTTTGTTAATTAACTTTTATTGATATTCGGTTATGTCTAAATTTTGTTTCTTATAAACTTTTAATCGGAGATATTTTCCCCCTTCTTTTTACCAGGTACATGCATGTAGATTTCTATGAGCTGTACAAAACGTGCTGGAAACGATGTTGTGCTTATCTCCCTTTGACTGCACGAGTTTCACGATTTTTTTTTCTTGAAAAACATTTTGTTCCTAATACATGTAAATTGTAATTGTTACCTATGAATTAATATCACTAATAGCATTGAAACCAATTTAGGTTGTTGAAGAAAGAAAATTTAAAAAAAAAAAAAGTCTACGACACCTGGTATTCCCAGGCGGTCACCCATCCAAGTACTAACCAGGCTCGACGTTGCTTAACTTCGGTGATCGGACGAGAACCGGTGCTTTCAACGTGATATGGCCGTAGACATGTAAGTAGTGTTTATTTTCCGGTTTTGTCAGTAAATGAATGTTTTAAATTGAAAAATTGAAATGATAACTTGCTATTCGTATTTTTTCTCTCTAATTTATGTCTTTATTAATACTTATAAGTTGATGTCATTTGTTTAAACTAGTTTTCTGTCACTGTAATTGTCGGGAGCGGGGGGCACCTGTTCATGCATAGAATAAGAAGGGGCGGAATGTAAGGGGCGTGTATGTATAATTATGTGATTTTGTAATTCATTTATATGATAATGGAAAATTGTATGTTTTTGTGTGTGTTTTTTTTGTTTTTGTTTTGTTTTATGTACAATTGTATGTATGTTTATATGTTTGCATGTGTATTGTGTGTGTGTGGGGGGGGGGGGGGGGGGGGGGCATGGTGTAATTCTATAATTGTGAATTTTTTGTGAACGTTTCAATTTAACGCTGTATAAAGGTATCTTTTCGAAAAATTTTGATGGCTCTAAAAAGAGCCTTTGCAGTATACTTCATTTCTGTAGAAACTGCTCAGTACTCCTCATCTGATCCGGAGTCTGACATGTCGTCGGAGATGATCTGTACATCCTCTCCAAACATTTCACGCCGCAGATCTGCAACGGTTTGGGCTTTGTTGTGAGCGTAGTCATAGTACATGTTTCTAAGGCCCTCGACGACTGCAAGTCTCAGTCTGAGGCTGTATCTGAAGGATCTGTGATTTTCATTCTTGGCTTTACTGTATCTGGACTGCAGGTCAGACATCTTGTAATTGAGCTGAACAATCTGCTCGCAGGCTCTCTTGAAACGGCGCTCGCTGTCCATCAAAGAGAATCTCTTGTCCAAGGTATTTCTTCTGGAACCAGTAACTTTGGTAGCTCTCATCTTGATAGTAGCACTAGTAGTTTGGTAATGTATTCGATTTGCAGTGGAAAGAATTGTGATGCCCTTGCCTGTCGCACGCCTTGCTATATAGCGCACAGTGGCATTGCTAATTGAGAAACTCGTTTCATTTTCTAATGCGACACCCGTCGCCTGAATAAACAGTTATTATCTGTCTCAACGGCTGTGCCAAGTGCCATGATTGCTGAGCTTGGACTGACAATTATCCCTCGGAAAATGTTCCGTTATTTTAAATTATCTGGGTACTCTTTAAAAAATGAGATTTTCAGGCAAGCAAATAATTAATTAATTTTGTTAATTAACTTTTATTGATATTCGGTTATGTCTAAATTTTGTTTCTTATAAACTTTTAATCGGAGATATTTTCCCCCTTCTTTTTACCAGGTACATGCATGTAGATTTCTATGAGCTGTACAAAACGTGCTGGAAACGATGTTGTGCTTATCTCCCTTTGACTGCACGAGTTTCACGATTTTTTTTTCTTGAAAAACATTTTGTTCCTAATACATGTAAATTGTAATTGTTACCTATGAATTAATATCACTAATAGCATTGAAACCAATTTAGGTTGTTGAAGAAAGAAAATTTAAAAAAAAAAAAAGTCTACGACACCTGGTATTCCCAGGCGGTCACCCATCCAAGTACTAACCAGGCTCGACGTTGCTTAACTTCGGTGATCGGACGAGAACCGGTGCTTTCAACGTGATATGGCCGTAGACATGTAAGTAGTGTTTATTTTCCGGTTTTGTCAGTAAATGAATGTTTTAAATTGAAAAATTGAAATGATAACTTGCTATTCGTATTTTTTCTCTCTAATTTATGTCTTTATTAATACTTATAAGTTGATGTCATTTGTTTAAACTAGTTTTCTGTCACTGTAATTGTCGGGAGCGGGGGGCACCTGTTCATGCATAGACTAAGAAGGGGCGGAATGTAAGGGGCGTGTATGTATAATTATGTGATTTTGTAATTCATTTATATGATAATGGAAAATTGTATGTTTTTGTGTGGTTTTTTTTTGTTGTTTTGTTTTATGTACAATTGTATGTATGTTTATATGTTTGCATGTGTATTGGGGGGGGGGGGGGGGGGGGGGCATGGTGTAATTCTATAATTGTGAATTTTTTGTGAACGTTTCAATTTAACGCTGTATAAAGGTATCTTTTCGAAAAATTTTGATGGCTCTAAAAAGAGCCTTTGCAGTATACTTCATTTCTGTAGAAACTGCTCAGTACTCCTCATCTGATCCGGAGTCTGACATGTCGTCGGAGATGATCTGTACATCCTCTCCAAACATTTCACGCCGCAGATCTGCAACGGTTTGGGCTTTGTTGTGAGCGTAGTCATAGTACATGTTTCTAAGGCCCTCGACGACTGCAAGTCTCAGTCTGAGGCTGTATCTGAAGGATCTGTGATTTTCATTCTTGGCTTTACTGTATCTGGACTGCAGGTCAGACATCTTGTAATTGAGCTGAACAATCTGCTCGCAGGCTCTCTTGAAACGGCGCTCGCTGTCCATCAAAGAGAATCTCTTGTCCAAGGTATTTCTTCTGGAACCAGTAACTTTGGTAGCTCTCATCTTGATAGTAGCACTAGTAGTTTGGTAATGTATTCGATTTGCAGTGGAAAGAATTGTGATGCCCTTGCCTGTCGCACGCCTTGCTATATAGCGCACAGTGGCATTGCTAATTGAGAAACTCGTTTCATTTTCTAATGCGACACCCGTCGCCTGAATAAACAGTTATTATCTGTCTCAACGGCTGTGCCAAGTGCCATGATTGCTGAGCTTGGACTGACAATTATCCCTCGGAAAATGTTCCGTTATTTTAAATTATCTGGGTACTCTTTAAAAAATGAGATTTTCAGGCAAGCAAATAATTAATTAATTTTGTTAATTAACTTTTATTGATATTCGGTTATGTCTAAATTTTGTTTCTTATAAACTTTTAATCGGAGATATTTTCCCCCTTCTTTTTACCAGGTACATGCATGTAGATTTCTATGAGCTGTACAAAACGTGCTGGAAACGATGTTGTGCTTATCTCCCTTTGACTGCACGAGTTTCACGATTTTTTTTTCTTGAAAAACATTTTGTTCCTAATACATGTAAATTGTAATTGTTACCTATGAATTAATATCACTAATAGCATTGAAACCAATTTAGGTTGTTGAAGAAAGAAAATTTAAAAAAAAAAAAAGTCTACGACACCTGGTATTCCCAGGCGGTCACCCATCCAAGTACTAACCAGGCTCGACGTTGCTTAACTTCGGTGATCGGACGAGAACCGGTGCTTTCAACGTGATATGGCCGTAGACATGTAAGTAGTGTTTATTTTCCGGTTTTGTCAGTAAATGAATGTTTTAAATTGAAAAATTGAAATGATAACTTGCTATTCGTATTTTTTCTCTCTAATTTATGTCTTTATTAATACTTATAAGTTGATGTCATTTGTTTAAACTAGTTTTCTGTCACTGTAATTGTCGGGAGCGGGGGGCACCTGTTCATGCATAGAATAAGAAGGGGCGGAATGTAAGGGGCGTGTATGTATAATTATGTGATTTTGTAATTCATTTATATGATAATGGAAAATTGTATGTTTTTGTGTGTTTTTTTTTGTTGTTTTGTTTTATGTACAATTGTATGTATGTTTATATGTTTGCATGTGTATTGGGGGGGGGGGGGGGGGGGGGGGCATGGTGTAATTCTATAATTGTGAATTTTTTGTGAACGTTTCAATTTAACGCTGTATAAAGGTATCTTTTCGAAAAATTTTGATGGCTCTAAAAAGAGCCTTTGCAGTATACTTCATTTCTGTAGAAACTGCTCAGTACTCCTCATCTGATCCGGAGTCTGACATGTCGTCGGAGATGATCTGTACATCCTCTCCAAACATTTCACGCCGCAGATCTGCAACGGTTTGGGCTTTGTTGTGAGCGTAGTCATAGTACATGTTTCTAAGGCCCTCGACGACTGCAAGTCTCAGTCTGAGGCTGTATCTGAAGGATCTGTGATTTTCATTCTTGGCTTTACTGTATCTGGACTGCAGGTCAGACATCTTGTAATTGAGCTGAACAATCTGCTCGCAGGCTCTCTTGAAACGGCGCTCGCTGTCCATCAAAGAGAATCTCTTGTCCAAGGTATTTCTTCTGGAACCAGTAACTTTGGTAGCTCTCATCTTGATAGTAGCACTAGTAGTTTGGTAATGTATTCGATTTGCAGTGGAAAGAATTGTGATGCCCTTGCCTGTCGCACGCCTTGCTATATAGCGCACAGTGGCATTGCTAATTGAGAAACTCGTTTCATTTTCTAATGCGACACCCGTCGCCTGAATAAACAGTTATTATCTGTCTCAACGGCTGTGCCAAGTGCCATGATTGCTGAGCTTGGACTGACAATTATCCCTCGGAAAATGTTCCGTTATTTTAAATTATCTGGGTACTCTTTAAAAAATGAGATTTTCAGGCAAGCAAATAATTAATTAATTTTGTTAATTAACTTTTATTGATATTCGGTTATGTCTAAATTTTGTTTCTTATAAACTTTTAATCGGAGATATTTTCCCCCTTCTTTTTACCAGGTACATGCATGTAGATTTCTATGAGCTGTACAAAACGTGCTGGAAACGATGTTGTGCTTATCTCCCTTTGACTGCACGAGTTTCACGATTTTTTTTTCTTGAAAAACATTTTGTTCCTAATACATGTAAATTGTAATTGTTACCTATGAATTAATATCACTAATAGCATTGAAACCAATTTAGGTTGTTGAAGAAAGAAAATTTAAAAAAAAAAAAAGTCTACGACACCTGGTATTCCCAGGCGGTCACCCATCCAAGTACTAACCAGGCTCGACGTTGCTTAACTTCGGTGATCGGACGAGAACCGGTGCTTTCAACGTGATATGGCCGAAGACATGTAAGTAGTGTTTATTTTCCGGTTTTGTCAGTAAATGAATGTTTTAAATTGAAAAATTGAAATGATAACTTGCTATTCGTATTTTTTCTCTCTAATTTATGTCTTTATTAATACTTATAAGTTGATGTCATTTGTTTAAACTAGTTTTCTGTCACTGTAATTGTCGGGAGCGGGGGGCACCTGTTCATGCATAGAATAAGAAGGGGCGGAATGTAAGGGGCGTGTATGTATAATTATGTGATTTTGTAATTCATTTATATGATAATGGAAAATTGTATGTTTTTGTGTGGTTTTTTTTTGTTGTTTTGTTTTATGTACAATTGTATGTATGTTTATATGTTTGCATGTGTATTGGGGGGGGGGGGGCATGGTGTAATTCTATAATTGTGAATTTTTTGTGAACGTTTCAATTTAACGCTGTATAAAGGTATCTTTTCGAAAAATTTTGATGGCTCTAAAAAGAGCCTTTGCAGTATACTTCATTTCTGTAGAAACTGCTCAGTACTCCTCATCTGATCCGGAGTCTGACATGTCGTCGGAGATGATCTGTACATCCTCTCCAAACATTTCACGCCGCAGATCTGCAACGGTTTGGGCTTTGTTGTGAGCGTAGTCATAGTACATGTTTCTAAGGCCCTCGACGACTGCAAGTCTCAGTCTGAGGCTGTATCTGAAGGATCTGTGATTTTCATTCTTGGCTTTACTGTATCTGGACTGCAGGTCAGACATCTTGTAATTGAGCTGAACAATCTGCTCGCAGGCTCTCTTGAAACGGCGCTCGCTGTCCATCAAAGAGAATCTCTTGTCCAAGGTATTTCTTCTGGAACCAGTAACTTTGGTAGCTCTCATCTTGATAGTAGCACTAGTAGTTTGGTAATGTATTCGATTTGCAGTGGAAAGAACTGTGATGCCCTTGCCTGTCGCACGCCTTGCTATATAGCGCACAGTGGCATTGCTAATTGAGAAACTCGTTTCATTTTCTAATGCGACACCCGTCGCCTGAATAAACAGTTATTATCTGTCTCAACGGCTGTGCCAAGTGCCATGATTGCTGAGCTTGGACTGACAATTATCCCTCGGAAAATGTTCCGTTATTTTAAATTATCTGGGTACTCTTTAAAAAATGAGATTTTCAGGCAAGCAAATAATTAATTAATTTTGTTAATTAACTTTTATTGATATTCGGTTATGTCTAAATTTTGTTTCTTATAAACTTTTAATCGGAGATATTTTCCCCCTTCTTTTTACCAGGTACATGCATGTAGATTTCTATGAGCTGTACAAAACGTGCTGGAAACGATGTTGTGCTTATCTCCCTTTGACTGCACGAGTTTCACGATTTTTTTTTCTTGAAAAACATTTTGTTCCTAATACATGTAAATTGTAATTGTTACCTATGAATTAATATCACTAATAGCATTGAAACCAATTTAGGTTGTTGAAGAAAGAAAATTTAAAAAAAAAAAAAGTCTACGACACCTGGTATTCCCAGGCGGTCACCCATCCAAGTACTAACCAGGCTCGACGTTGCTTAACTTCGGTGATCGGACGAGAACCGGTGCTTTCAACGTGATATGGCCGTAGACATGTAAGTAGTGTTTATTTTCCGGTTTTGTCAGTAAATGAATGTTTTAAATTGAAAAATTGAAATGATAACTTGCTATTCGTATTTTTTCTCTCTAATTTATGTCTTTATTAATACTTATAAGTTGATGTCATTTGTTTAAACTAGTTTTCTGTCACTGTAATTGTCGGGAGCGGGGGGCACCTGTTCATGCATAGAATAAGAAGGGGCGGAATGTAAGGGGCGTGTATGTATAATTATGTGATTTTGTAATTCATTTATATGATAATGGAAAATTGTATGTTTTTGTGTGTGTTTTTTTTTGTTGTTTTGTTTATGTACAATTGTATGTATGTTTATATGTTTGCATGTGGGGGGGGGGGGGGGGGGGGGGGGGGGCATGGTGTAATTCTATAATTGTGAATT